>NC_056729.1:497262777-497280277 GCF_019279795.1 Protopterus annectens | reverse complement strand
TATATATATATATATATATAGACACACACACACACACACACACACACACACACACACACGCTATTAGTTTGGTCGACATCTGTTTAGTCGAATGCTTTTTGTCAAATAAGCAGATGGTTGACAGGTGTGCGAGATTGACAATCTCTGTGGTAGGGAAATATGTCCTTTCCTTGAGAGTGTGCAATTTCAAACTTAATATATATAATTAGCATGGGGTGTGAGGTTGCAGATGCACTTGTCCCCATGCAAAAAACAATATTTTATTATGACTTTTCTTTGTAGTTTTGCATGCATCAAGATTTTGCTCAAAGAATGTGTAGTAGCATGTTGACATTTGCAAAGTCAACCTTTTGTAGTTAATCTTGTGAACACCGATATTTTTGTCATTTGTTTTTTTTTTCAGTAGATGCACGTACAGTCTATATGTGTGTGTGTGTGTGTGTGTGTGTGTGTGTGTGTGTGTGTGTGTGTGTGTGTGTGTGTGTGTGTGTGTGTGCATATTGATATATTTGTGTGTGTGTTTGTATACATGGAGAGAGACCTAAATAATCATGATATAGAGAAGGGTTATAAAATAGTATTATAAATAATGCTGGGGAAAGATAAAGTACATCTTGACTAATTAGCAAAGGGTATACACAGAGAAAAAAATGTCATCAACTTGTCATATTAAAACATCAGAATTATTTTTTAATCAAACAGATTGTCTTTTTAAATAAATCAATCTTCTTGACTAGATAATTCTGTCAGTATAAGCTGTATATCTAAATATACTGAGCAGGAAACAAACTACGAGTGTCCACTTTAACAGGCAAATGCATAACCTGAAATAAGAAGAAAATTCAAGTTTCTCTTTAAATTTGCATCCTCCTTGATAGAGCTGAGCAAGTTTAGTAGCTTGTTTCAGACTGCAGTCCTATAGCCACTAAGTACAGAGTCCCAGTAATGGCTGTATGATTTTGTTAAACATAGAAATGCATAGAGGTAGCTGTTTTATTTCCCTATTAAAGTAGCAATGTTGAGCTATCGGAGGTGCAGCTAGAGCAAATTTAGCAAGTTTTATATGCCTGCCAATGTTCATAGGTAAGTACTTTATTGGAAAGGCTCACCCAGACTCTGCTACACTTTGCTGTGAGGGAAAGGTTGGTTTACTTTTTATTTGTTGTATTTTATATTAGTTTAAAGCCTTTTTATATTCTGAGTGTTGTGATTTGTTTTCTTTACCTTGTGTTTTGCTTGTGTTCTGCTTTTAACTGCATATTAAAACTTCAAAAGACCCCACAGCTCTGTCTCTTGTGAGTCAGGCAAAAATTAGAACTGATCAATTAAGGACTCATACATAAGACAGAAGAGGTCACTTAAGGTTAATCATTTGTGAACTGAGGGGGTGGAGCTAGGAACTAAACCTTCTATTTAAGGGGTAAAATAAAACATTTCAGAGCTTTATTGGAAAGGCTCACCCAGACTCTACTATGCTTTGCTGTGAGGGAAAGGTTGGTTTGCTTTTTATTTGCTGTATTTTGTATTAGTTTATTGCCTTTTTATATTTTGAGTGCTGTGATTTGTTTTCGTTACCTTGTGTTTTGCTTGTGTTCTGCTTTTAACTGCATATTAAAACTTCAAAAGACCCCACAGCTCTGTCTCTTGTGAGTCAGGCAGAAATTAGAACTGATCAATTAAGGACTCATACATTAGACAGAAGAGGTCACTTAAGGTTAATCATTTGTGAACTGAGAGGGTGGAGCTAGGAACTAAACCTTCTATTTAAGGGGTAAAATAAAACATTTCAGAGCTTTATTGGAAAGGTTCACCCAGACTCTGCTACACTTTGCTGTGAGGGAAAGGTTGGTATGCTTTTTATTTGTTGTATTTTGTATTAGTTTATTGCCTTTTTATATTTTGAGTGCTGTGATTTGTTTTCTTTACCTTGTGTTTTGCTTGCGTTCTGCTTTTAACTGCATATTAAAACTTCAAAAGACTCCACAGCTCTGTCTCTTGTGAGTCAGGCAGAAATTAGAACTGATCGATTAAGGACTCATACATAAGACAGAAGAGGTCACTTAATGTTAATCATTTGTGAATTGAGGGGGTGGAGCTAGGAACTAAACCTTCCATTTAAGGGGTAAAATAAAACATTTCAGAGCTTTATTGGAAAGGCTCACCCAGACTCTGCTACACTTTGTTGTGAGGGAAAGGTTGGTTTGCTTTTTATTTGTTGTATTTTGTATTAGTTTATTGTCTTTTTATATTTTGAGTGCTGTGATTTGTTTTCTTTACCTTATGTTTTGCTTGTGTTCTGCTTTTAACTGCATATAAAACTTCAAAAGACCCCACAGCTCTGTCAGGAAATCCTTCTATGTGGCACACCTCATCACTAAGGGATTTTCATCCAGAAAAAAGGAGGTAATTGTCCCACTGTACTCATCCCTCATTAGAACCATTATAGAATACAACGCCCCATTTGTTATGTACCTCTCAAGACATCTGCAACAACTGGAAAGGCCACAGAAATACCTCACTAAAAGAATCACAGGCCTAAAGCAGATGCCCTATGCTGACTGCCTTAAAAAAACTCCAGCTATTCTCTGTCGTTTATCGTCTACTCCAAGGTGATCTTCTGCTTAACATACAAGGCCATGTCAAACCCACAGCTGTTGGACATGCTACACTTAAATAAATCCCAATCCCTCAGAGCCACATGCTCCAGGGATCTAAACCTTCTCATCACAATAAACAAAACATGCTGGAGGGATAGGTTCCTGACCAAGAGACTTTCCAGACTCTGGAATAGACTGCCCATACATGTCAAGCAGAGCACCTCTTTGGCTCTCTTCAAAAGGAACCTTGATGACTGGATGGGAGAAAGGAAATTCACTCCAGGGATCACATCAGTCGCCCTGCCAGACAGGGGTCCAGGGAAGTAAGTAGTGTGGGAAGAAATAGCCAGGGAATTGTTATGGCTAGGCTGGTATAGGCCATAGGGCCGATAGCCTAGTACCAACCTATGAACCTATGAACTAGGCTACCTGCCCCTGAGGGCTATTTTAAGTCTTGCCAATTTCCATTTTATGCTTGAATTATTACCCCTAATGAGGACAACTGGGATTATACCAGAGCTAATTTGAGAGTACTGATTCATTGAATAAAGCATTAGGAGCTGCCTCTGTCCTTTAGTAGTACAAGAGGCAGTGCTGGGGTAAATTTTCTGTTTTTCATCCATAGATCCAAGCTACACTTGAATATGGGCAGGAATGAACTTTGTTTTATGTGGATGGGGAGTCTTTTGCAAAGTAGCAGTATCCTCTGCAAGATATACCTGTGCCTCCAAACCATTCTTTTGATATTGAAGAGTTTTAGATCCATAGACTGATTGTTTTTGTTGCCATTTGACTTGCCAATGTGTAATAAATCCATCAGTGTTTGGTTGAAGGATGTTTTGTATGCCAGACACAGGTCACCTCTTAGCAGTCTGTTGCATACCAAATATAGTGATACATCTTTGAGTCAGTCCTTGTAGGACATTTTGTTTAGGCTTTGTTTCCTTTTTAGTATCTGTGGGTGTTGTAGTTGTTGCATGTGTCGGTACAGATACATGCTCATGGGGATATTATATTCAATGGTTTAATGAGGGCTGAGTAAAGGGGGGCAATGACATCCCTAGATCTAGACACAATCCCTTTGTTTATAAGCTGTGCAGTATAAGAGGATTTTCTTACAACAACAGACACATGTTGGTCAAAAGTTAGGTCACTGTCTACATAAGTTCCCAAATCACAAAAAACTGGTCAGCTCTTAGGGTGTATTGCTAATGTGGTAGTTCCCTGGGATAAATGACTTCTCAAAGGATACAATAATGCATTTTCATTTAATTTCAGTACACAATTTTAGCACCAGTTATTTATTTGAGAAAAACCCTTCTGCAGGAAGGCTAAGCAATATGGGGATTCAATGACTGATCGTAACTTTCAGTCATTTGCAAACATAGTCAGCCTTTGGTACCATATTTACTTCAGAAAAGTAGATGCCAAACAGAAGAGGTCCCAGCATAGAACTTTGGGTGACTCCACTGGTGACTGGTTTCTTTGTGGAGGTAACTTCCCCTATTTTGATTTCCTGTGCCCTATCTGTGAGCCAGTTGGTAATCCAGTGGGTGACATAGGGGTTTATTTCCAGTTTATTTAGCTTTTCTACTATACCTGAGTGGGAAATTGTGTCAAAAGCTTTGGCCAGGTCTTGTTATGAGATGTGTACCATTTGCCCTCATCCATCATTTTTGTGACCTTTTCAAAAAAAATCTACCAGGTTGAGTAAGCATGACCTGCCCTTGATGAATTCAGACTGAGACATGTCCAATGTTTGAAGGTTCCCTTTGCTGTATTTGATTAGTTTCATGCTAAGCCTTTCCATGGCCTTGCATATGAGGCTGGTTAGACTTATGGGTCTGTAATTGCCCAGGTCTATGGAAGGTCCTTCCTTATGCAGGGGAATAAATGTAGCTGTTTTCCATTCACTTGGTACAAAACCTGTATGGAGGCTAATATTAAATAGTGTTGCTAGGGGTGTGGCTAAATCATGCTTCATGCTATTTAAGACGCATCCAAGGATATTGTCAGGCCCCACTGATGCAGTAGTTTTAGGACTTGGAGTTGTGTTTGATCAGTTTGTTAAGATTTCTATTAGGCAGACCATAAAGGGTCTATATTAGATCAGTGAACGCTTAAAAAGCGAATGCTGATTGATCGAACTTATGTAAGTGAAAGCTTAAAATATCGAAGCAACAGAAACCCAAATTTTTTCCTAGGGAAAGAATTTGGTTGTCCATTTCTGTTGCTTCAGTATTTTCAGTGCTGTGGTGGAAAGTTATGGGTCGGGTTCAGGTAAGTGTGTGATTGTGTGGATGTGAGTGTTAGGGCGGGTTAGGTATGGACGTGAGGGTTAGGGCGGGTTAGGTGAGTTAGGGTTAGGGAGCGGGTGAGGTGAGTGTGCAATAGTGACGAACCTTAGGGTTAGGGTTTGGGTTAAGGTAAGTGGATAGTTAGTGGTGTGTGTATAGTTTAGTGTGGGGTTAGGTGTCAGATTTTAGGTGTATGTGTGTGGATTGCTGTTTGTTTGGTGTAACTACCTATGAACATAATACTACATGATTGTATTAATTTGGATCTCCGGTACAGCTAATCTGTTAAGTCAACAGCAATGGCTGCTAACATTGAATACCTTTGAGAAGTCTGAAAATAAACAGCTGTGACTTTACATTTGTTTATGCTGTTCCCGATGCATTTAGTTACTGTTGAAAGTGTTTTCTAAGCAGGGAACCCCTTTCTAAATCTGGGTTTAAGTTCAGTAATGACAAGAGATAAATTAAGGTAATTGGTAAACTGCTGTTGCACAACACATTTAAGATTTTTGCACAAGTGTTTAAGATTGTTGTTAGCCTAAAATTGTTAGGTTCCATGAATGTTTCTCCTTTATGCAATTGTATAAGGCATGCTTTCTTCCAGATTGTTGGAGCAGTACATTCTCTTACAGTATAGTTAATTAGGAATTTGAGAGGGGGAGCCAAGGAATAAGATGAGTGTTTAATGAACATAGGAAGAATGAGACTCATTCCAAATGAAATAGGACCATTAAATTGGGATAGCAAATGTCAGCTACAGCTAATAGATTTACTTTAACCAAAAAGTACTGTTAATTCTGTTAATTTGCATGGTGGAGTCATCTACAGTGGGAGAGGCATAATATTGTGCATCTTTTTCAAGCTAATGTTTAAATATTTCTAGCATTTTATTATCAGGGTCACTAGGAGCTGGTGATGGGGTGGTTTGCTTTCCTGGATTTAGAAGAAGGTTGATACTTATCCAGAAATGTTTGGAACAAAGTGTCTTTGTGCTTATTAATGAGATTTTTTCACAGTGGTTGATTTGTTTCTTAACTATCTGTACTGATGAGTAAGTAAACTGGTTGTTCTGTCTAATATATATTTTGACCACACCCTATTTCAAGCTATTATTTGTTATTAAGTGATTAGGACACCCATAAACACAATGTGTGCTTTATTCTGCATATATGTAGGATTTTTCTAGTGCAGTATTGTCTAGAATGTTTAGTAAAGAGGTTGTAAAACAACTTTTGGCTTCATTAATAAATCAATTGTTACTCTATAACAAATCAGATTCATACATGACAGAATGAATAATGTTTATCCTATGTATTGTATTTGTAACCATGCTTTAACTTGTTAAAGGTAACAGTTTTTCTGTATGTATCTATGGAGGTTTTCTCCCCTGGCCTCCTCTGAAAATGGACAGGTATCTAGTCGAAATATCAAATGTAAAATAAAAATAAAATAAATTAAATAAATTAATTGTTTTGGTTTACTTGATTATTATAATAAGTTAGTACCAAACTTTGCAGTCTCGTTAAACCAACTGCATAATTTGTCATGCAAGCAGATATTTTTCTCCATAGTAATTTTTATTGAATATTATCAAACACAGGACAATATTTACTTTTTCACACTACCACCCCTTAAATTGCAAAGTGCCAAATAATATATAAAAAGATTAACAAAGACTCCCTGACATTTTAACTTGCTTTATTAATGAATTAGCTCTTCAGCTAACAGCCTTGAAGGCTGTTAGCCAAAGTGCTAGTTTATTAATAAAGCAAGTTAAATTGCCAAGGAGTCCTTGTTAACATAACATTTACTTATCTAATCTATTTACAATAACTATTTACATATTTATGATATATCATAAATGATATATGTGCTCACTTGTTGACATCAGGGCCATCAGCGATCACTTACCCTCCCTAACAAAAAAATAGCTGAGACGTTTACACATTATGGTGACCTTCGACCTGCTTCCCAAGCTGCCTTCTAAATATAGTTGCATCAGCATGCCAGGTGTCCAAGATGGTTTGCGAATCATGCGAAAGGAATTCTGTCACCTTCACTTATATATTCCTCTCTTTGACTTTTGTTCCCCCTGTGTTTTGGGGTACAGACCAAACTATAGACAGCTATAAATGGAATCACAGGAAATCTAATGCACGAGTGGGATTCCATAAAAGATAATTTCATAAGAAAGGTTCAAGAGTACACAAGAAAACATCAAAATAGTAATAGAAAAATTAGGGCATTAAAATCCAGGTTAGTCAGAGACCTTGAATTGAAGACACACAAACTGACAGGGAACACGGCTTCAGAAGCTATTAGAATAACTTTAAACAGAAGAAGATAATAAAATTATGCTCCAAATTTTGTCAGTGAAAGAATGTTATTGGGGCAACACCCCAATGTCCCTAAAGACATTAGCCACTATATCACAACAATAAAGAACAGAAAGGTGTGACTACAAACCACAGATGTTGGATTAGAAAGGAAGAACTAGATCTCCAAGTGAACTATATCTATATATATATATATATATATATATATATATATATATATATATATATATATATATATATTAAGAATGTTGTGAGAGACTGCACATGAGTGACACTAGGAATGAACAACTAGGGGACCAAACAGAAGCTTTTCTAGAAAGTATACATACACTCTATTTAAGGGAAGAAGCAGCCAACCTTCTATTAAATGGAATAACTACAGAGAAAGTCATAGAGACAGTAAATAAGCAGGCCAAAAAATAAGACTTTAGGACCTGATATGATTCCCATTGAAGTGTGTGTGTGTGTGTGGGGGGGGGGGGGGGTAGGTTAATGCAGATACTGTGAAAAATTATGAGTGAGATAATACAGAAGATGCAAATCCTTCATACATGGATGCAAAGAGTGATTGTAATAACACATAAGGATGAGAGGAACCCAAACCTCCTGGACTCATGCTGCCCAATAACTGTTTTAAATCATGATTATAAAACATTTATGGTAATTCTTCCTGCTAGGCTAGACAAACTTGTTATCTTTGGTGGATCTAGTCCAATATATCGCAGACTGTCCCGATTTTTGCTTCATATATTTGGGCTATTATACATAAAATTTGTAGTTTTCTAGCGAATCATTGAGAGTTGAAGTCATTAAATAAATACAGACATTTGAGTTTCAAACTTCATACCCTTCAGAAAATGTATATTAATGAAAACCCTGTTATTCTATCAACATTCTAAGTTTGTAAGAGAAATTAAAAATTGTTCCTATTTTTGGTTTTGTCCAGAATTCCTGTGCTAAGATATTAATAATAATACAGTATGCAAAAATTAGGATTAATAAGGTGGCAGTAATTTCCCCATAATGTAGAAAAATCATTCAACAGGGCTGAGTGGCCATTTTTATTTGCAGTCCTAAAAATAGTTAAATTTCCTGACATCTTTATCAGTTTTGGGTCAGATATATGATCAAATAAGTGCAGGATTCAAGGTCTTAGCATCCTTATCAGATTAACTGACCCTATCTAGGGGAACAAGGCAAGGCTACCCCCTCTCCAGCTTATTATTTGCACTATACTGAGACCCCTTATCAACAGCAACAAGGAAATCAAATTTGAGAGGTTAGCAGTGGGGATCCAGGAAGCTTAAGACAGCATTATTTGCAGACGACATAATAATGACACTCATTCAGCCAATAGTGTTATTTGATTTAATAGAATTTTTTGGGAAGATATGAGGATGCAACATTAACAAAAGGAAAACTAAAAAAATAAGAATTAATCTGGAGGAAAGAGATCAATCAAAAGAGGACTACTCAGAAATGTGGAAAGAAAATGAGATAAAAATACCTGGATATATGGATTAAAGATAGCCTTGATTGATGTGAGCAAAGATCATATGAATGTGCCATGAGTAAAGTTCATATGAATCTCTAGAAAACGGAAGTACTAGTACTTGATCTGTATAAGAGGGTTCATGTCTTCCAGTGGCATGTGGTAACCCATATATTATATTTCTGATAGTTTTTTTTGGTTTCTCCCTTATCCAAACATTCCAAGATGGAAGAGAAGGCGCAGTAACAAAAATGATAAATGAAATGCAGGTTCATAGGTTCATAGGTAGGTACTAGGCTATCGGCCCTAGGGCCCATACAAGCCTAGCCAAATAATGTACCCTGGCTTTCGCCACCCAAGAAAATTATTTTCCTGTGCCCCTGTCGAGCAGAGCCACAGAAGTGATCCCCAGGGTGAATTTCCCATTTCCCATCCAATCATCAAGATTTTTCTTGAAGAGTGCTAATGAGGAGCTCTGTTTGACATAGATAGGTAGTCTGTTCCAGAGTATGGGAAGTCTCTGGGACAGGAATCTATCCCTCCAGCATGTTCTGTTTATTGTGGTGACAAGGTTAAGGTCCCTAGAGCGTGTAGCTCGGAGGGATTGGGATTTCTTTAAGTGGAGCATGTCCAACAGCTCTGGGTTTGACATAGCTTTGTATGTTAGGCAGAGATTGCCCCTGAGTAGGCGATATGCGATGGAGTAAAGCTGTAGCTTTTTGAGACGGTCTGCATAAGGCATCTGTTTGAGGCCAGTAATTGTCTTTGTGAGGTATTTCTGTGGTCTTTCCAGTTGTTGTAGATGTCTTGTGAGGTACATACCAAAAGGGGCGTTGTACTCTATAATGGGTCTAATGAGTGATGAGTAGAGGGAAACAATGACCTCTTTTTTTCTGGATGAGAATCCTTTTGTGATGAGATGAGCCACGTAGAAGGATTTCCTGACCACTGTGGCGATGTGATTATCAAAGGAGAGACTACTGTCCACCTGTGTCCCAAGGTCTCTTATCACATTTTCGGCATAAAGTAGACTACCAGCTATGTGGTAGTTCATGGGTACAGAGTTTTTACCAAAGGGGATGACAATACACTTTTTGGCATTGAGCTTCAGGCCATGGCTTTGACACCAGGTATCTGTCTCAGTGAGGCCCTTTTGTAGTTTGTCCACATCGTTAGGAGTTTCGATTATGGCTCCTAGTTTGCAGTCATCTGCAAACTTTGTTAGCCAAAGACCTTCTGTGTTGGCCTGCACTTCAGAGAAATAGATACCAAACAGGAGAGGACCCAGGGCTGAACCCTGTGGTACTTCACTTGTCACTGGTCTGATGTCGGATTTGGAATACGCTACTTTCACAGTGTGGGTTCTGTCCGTGAGCCAGTTGGCAACCCATCTTGTGACATAGGGATTTGTACCTAGTTTAGTGAGCTTATCTATAATTCCAGAGTGGGGGGTGGTGTTGAAAGCCTTGGCGAGATCTAGATAAGCTGTGTGAACCATTTTACCCTCATCTATGGCTTTGGTGACTGCTTCAAAGAAGTCAATCAGGTTTAGGAGACATGATCTGCCTTTTACAAATCCAAACTGAGTAGGGTCCAGAGTTTGGAGATTACCAATGTCTTTGTTTATGAGTTCCATGATGATACGTTCCATGGCCTTGCAGACCAGGCTCGTCAGGCTAATGGGGCGGTAGTTCCCAGGGTCCGTCGTGGCTCCCCCTTTGTGGAGTGGGATAACTGTCATGGTGCGCCATTCAGTGGGTACAAAGCCTGAGGTGAGGCTATGCTTGAACATGGTGCTTAGGTAGGGTGCCAGTTCATTCTGTAGTTCGTGTAGAACACAGCCTGGGATATTGTCCGGTTCCATGGATGCTGTGTTCTTGGCTTTGGAGAGTGTGTTTTTTACCTGTGCAGCCATGATTATAGGAACTTTGCATTCTTCCGGTATAGAGATGGGCCCTCTAGGGGGTGAGAGGGGGGTAAAGTTAGCACTGAACCTATCTGCTAGGATGTTGGCAATATCCATTGGTTCTGTATATTTAGTGCCATTATGCTGTAACTCAGAGCAGATCTGAGTGTTCCCATTTAGATTCTTGACATAGCTATAGAATGCTTTGTGGTTGTCTTTAGAGTCAGTGGCAATTTTGTTTTCGTAACTAGCTTTGGAGGATTTTATGAGGGATCTCAGCTTCTTACTAAGGTTGACCAGGGAGTTCCTCCACTCATGGGATTTTACTCTTTTTTGCAACAGTTTCTTTCTTCTGTTGTAGAGTTTGTTTATGGCAGAGGACCACCAGATTGGCTTCCTTTTTTTGGAGGATAACATCTTGGTTCTATTAGGGATAGCATGATCCATACCCTCGTGTAAGTGCTTATAAAGTGCATTTGTGTAGGATTCGGCATTCATACCTCTATTGTCTGTCTGCATGGGTGTCATGAAGTTTGCCATTTCTGTCTTAAGAAGTGTGAAGTTGGCTTTTGAGAAGTTTTTTACGATGGTTTCCCTAATTGGGGCTGGGGGTGGGATGTGGATGTCTAGGCTGATAAGCTTGTGGTCGGATCTGACCAACAAGGAATTGACATCTGGTGTGGAACACCTGTTTCCCATGTTGGTAATGACCAGGTCTAGGATATTGCTGCCCCTGGTGGGGGTGTGAATAAGTTGATCCAAGGCGTTGGAATTTATGAATTCTAGAAAACGGTGAGCAAAAGAGTTGGTACACGAGTAGTTTTCCCAGTTAATGGTGGGGTAGTTGAAATCGCCCATTATTAGGGTGTTGGGTTGTACCCTAATACTTTCCAGTGTATCAAGAAATGAGGAGTGTGAATCCTGGGGCATGGTGGGGGGTCTGTAGCAAGCTACAACTTGGATTGCGGTCTTGCCCAGAGTTAGTTGCACTTGGATAATCTCGGATGCATTATGCTGTGCAACTAGCCTGGAGGTGTGGATATCCTTAATGAATATGGAAACACCTCCGCCTTTAGTGCTTCTTTCTGGGTTAGCTGGCTGAAAGGTGTGGTATGAATTGAAGCCTGGTAATGCAGGGATGTCAATGTTCTCCATTTTAAGGAGTGCCTCGAGTGAGTGCATTTTGAGGTTTAGACTTCTAGCATTGAGTAGCATTACCCTCAGATTTTGCTTGCTTGTACCTGTTACGGTGGTGAATTTGTCATTTGAACCTTGCCTAAAAAAGGCACTATAGGGGTGGCAAGAGTCTTAGCCAGTATCCGGAATCCTAAGGGCGACAGGTGCAGGCCATCTCTGGCAAAGCATCGTGGACTGTCGATCATGTCGTCCCAGGCAGACAAATACTAGATCCCTTTAGAATGACACCAGAAGCTTAGCCAATTGTTGAAGTCAATCATTTTGTCCTTGTACTGTGGTATCATTCTGGGTGATGGCAGGATGCTACTCAGGGTTAGGGTCATACCTGCCTGGGATACAAGATCGGAGAGCTCCACCATGTCTCTTTTCATGTAGTCCAGGGAGGTACGTCTCAGATCATTTACACCAACATGGATAATGACAGTGTCATATTTGTACTTATTGTGGAGTGACCTGACTGCATGCGTTATGTGGTAGATCCTGGCACCTGACAGGCAGCTGACAGTAACTTTCTCCTTGTTTAGTCTAGTGAGTGGAACATCAGTGTGCCTGACTATAGAGTCACCTATGACTAGAGTGTTGGGTACGTTGTTATGCCTTATGGGCTGTGGTTGAGTGGCACACTGAGTTTGTGGGCTATGTATCATTTGGGTTGTGTTGGGGGGGTGGAGTTTGCTTGCGTTTATTCTTTGGATGTCCCTGATGCGTGGGCAGGTTTTTATTGAGAGCCTCCGCGAATGTAGGTGTGTGTTTTGTGTTTCTATGTGTGTGTTTTGGTGGTGTAGGTTTTGAGGGACTATGTGTTGAGTGTGGTGTGGTGCAAGTGTTTACCCTCTCCTCTTGACTGTCTAGTCCAGTCTTGGGTGAAGAGAGCTTTGCTTCCAGTTTGGCTATATAAGTGCATCTCTCACAGGTTGTAGTGTTGGGTGGTAGGAGGAGAGGGTTGTCTGTGTACATGAGGCAATTGCTGCATTGCCTCAAGATGCCCAGATTCATCAGGTAGATAGGAGAAGTAATTGTGTTTTTAATGTGGATTTATTCGCACTACTGTTCTAACAGCTATTCGTGCATTTTATTCCTGGTCAACTAATAAAGGAACGTCTGATTTGAAACCGAGAAAGTTTTTTTGTGTTCCAGATTAAGGACAAGTTTATTGGGATTTAGTGCTTCTGCAAACATTTTATTGACTTTTTTAGATAGGAGAAATACTGGGAGCTGACCCTTAGACATGCCTGGATAAGTGCTTATTTATTAAGTACTAAAAACTGCTTTCCACTAGACAAGTGAGGAAAGTTGAGTGCTGTAGTAATTTGCAGCTTATGTAGTGCTTACAATGAGTTCTGAACAAGTGCTGAGTTCAAAGAAACAGATTTGAGTGCTGAAACCAGAAAACTGGCTAGATATAAGAAAAAAAAAATAAGCTAGAAGGCTTCCCTCCAACACAGAAGGGCTTGGGGGCTCAGAACCCTGCAGTCTATACCACTTAACAGGAAATGCAGGAAACAAGCTTAAAACATTTTTTTTTCTTCTGTTTCCCAGATGCTCTCTTTGTACACAGTAGGAGTGCCTGAAATCAGAATATGATCTCACTGTACTCAGTTGAGTGAGCAAATGAAATGGGCCCAGAAGGAGTATGTTAAGTACAGCCTTCACTGATCAGTTTTGGTGGCAAATAGGTTTAATATCTGGAAAAGCCATATTGTCTAGGAAATTTCTTATCTTTGCCTGTAAGTGCTTACATAAGTACTTCAACACTCCAGTTAGAACAGAGAAGATGTTTCCAATGGCAAGTGGCGAATGTTGGAGGTGTAAAACAGAAGAAAGATGGGACTGGCAATATATGTTTTGGGGCTTGCCAAAAAGTGTATCAGTTTAAGAGTGAAATGACTAATTTAGTAGGGATGACTAATGAAGAAATAGCTCTTGCAGAAGAGGTTTATTTTTTAGGAGTGTGAAACTAAGGAAAGAGATGAGCCCATTCAAAGGAATCAGTATGGATAATTGGGTTCATGGCTAAAAAAAATCTGTAACAAGAAGATGGAATAAGAAAGATAGCCCTACCATAGACTTTGTAAAATGACTAAGATCTTAAGAAAAGGAGAAGAAAATGTAGTAAAGGGGAGGAATCAAAGGTTTTTAAATAGGTGGCTTCCATGTAAGACCAAGTGAAAATAAAATGATGAGAGAGGTTTATCAGAAGAGGGGAGTAGCATCCAATTGCAAAAGTGTGAACAGTTCCTAGTAGATGATATAAATGCTTTTTGATTCACAAACTGTATGAAATTGGGATAAAAAAAAACTGTTACCCTCTGCAGCCAAGACAGTAAAGCATGCCAGCAATGGCTTATTGTAAACACAAGGGGGTTAATCTATTGTGTCTTTAGGAGATTATATAACTGCCATGCTAAGACAGGGCAGATTAGCAGGACTCAAAGTTGTATGATCACAAACGACAGATGTTATCAAATGTGCTGGTCCTTAAAAACATGGGCTTGTATACCAATCAAAGAGAAATTTGATAAGATTAATGTTCATTTCCTATTTTTATATGGTTATATAATACACAGCTATTGCCTGCCTGTAACTGAAGAATTGTGTGAAAAGAATGCAATTTGTTTCTTGAATTCTATATAGTGTATTTTGTTAATAAAGATTTTTCAACAGAAAAAATACAACATGTTAATGCTTATAACATGGAGCACTAGTACTGCTTCATGTTCCTTCACAGATAAAGAGCACATCACCTAAATCCAGGACCCTTCTTTTCCCATATGCCAGTCTCAGTAGTGCAACAAGTAGCACACTCAACTTTGGTGCAAAAGGTTGTGGGTTCTATTCCCACACCAGGTAAACAAATCGCTGATACTGCAGTGCAGGATAAGAGGATGCTGCACTCCTGAGTGTGCCATCCTTCAGATGAGATGTTAAACCATGGCCCCATCTGCCTGAGATGGTGGTAACTCAGGTGAATATAAAATATCCCATGGCACCTATCAAAAAGAATAGGAGAAGCTCCCAGATGCCATGACGAAATTTCCTCCTAGTAGTATAAATACCACCTCGGGTCTCCCCTGAAAAGTGGCTACTAGACTAATAGAACTAACCCAGTTAACAAAGAATAAATAAATATAAACTTAAATACCAATTGCTGATAACATCCCAAGAACATCAGCAAATGTGGGATGTGGAAATATTCTAACATAAGAAAGCAACCTAATAAATTTGCCATCACTCTGAGTACTGCACAACTATTCCCAAAAGATCAAAACACCTCCTCCAATCAGATATCATCCTTTTAAAGGAAAACTCCACCCTAGAACTAAAAAAAAATCTGTTTTTTTTTTACTCTGTCTTTGTTTCCTGACCTATTTTAACACCTCAAAATCACTCTAAGTGCTTTATTTGTAATTTTAGCCTATTTTCCACAACATGGCTACCAATGAGGTTTGATGTATCAACATGATCTTATTTTCCCTCAACCCTTTCTCTTTCCCATAATGCTTTGTGCGACTCATGCCAGACATAAGGAAGTAACCGTGAATTCCCATGCCATTGACATAAAATGGGAGTTGTGTGGGTCACAGTTACCTTCTTTACTTTCTGTAAAAGGACTGCTTCTTTTCTATCTCTAATTACTCTCATTTATGTTTGGCTCAGGCATTGTTTTACGCTATACTTAGAAGTTATCCAGCTACAGCCAGAAAAGTGACTAAATTGCAGGCCTTTGTTCAGGGTTTTCTTTTGTAGTTCTAGAGGAATTAACAGTCCCCTCCCCCCACACTACAGCAGAGGTGTTAAAATTGTCACTGCACTGAGAGACCCTTGCAGAATCAATTCCTTTGTTTTCACGGGTAATAAATAAAACAGAAAGACACAGAAGATCAGGTTAGCAAAGGCAGATGAGATCATATTTGGCAATGTAGAATACTTACCATGAGGATCTAGTACAGAATCTATTGATGGTACTGCAGCCATTAAAAGCACTTCTACAAACACACTCTGAATAGAAAAGAAAAAAAGTGTATTAATAACATGCCTTCAAGGTGTCAAAGGGAATAATCTTGTCAGATGAAATGCTGGTGTGCTTTAATCTATTACTGCCCATTAGGCTAGCATATGGCATGTCTTTACACAGAACTGATTTTATTCTACCACAAAATTACAAGACAGTCTGCTGGGTCCCTATTTATTTGCTTTAAGGTTATTGAATAAAGCTGTAAGCAATCATGATCATGAAAATAGAGTAGGAATTTAAATTGCAACACTTCAAACAAGAGTGCACAGGCTTTCTCTGACAAAAGGCCACAGAGCTGAAGGTTTTGAGCTAAAAAGTGTAGGTTAACCATTGTTCAGTTAAATAATCCATGCTTAAAGTGCACTACATTGCAGCTGGAAGGACCTGGGACATCTCCTTTCTGTGAGGATTCTGTGAGGATAGTTTTCCTTCTTAATCCACAGTAACTCTAAACATAGTATATAGCAGATGCATAATTCTCTCTCTATTTTCTATTTATGTCTTGTTTATCTATTTTTAACATATTGTAACCATTAAGGCTACTATCCTTCGCTGATAACACAAACTCTTACAGTGGAAACTATTTCGCAAAATATTATTTTCTTGGCGTGAGACTCCCACAGTGGGTGTGAAGGAAGCTACATACTTCCGCTTCTCTCCACTTATCCTGATGAGCCTGATTGTACAATGCTAGGTATTACCTGGTAGCTCCACATTTTCTGGATTCCATTTTTCAAACATCAAAGATGGGTGCAGGTGCCATGGTCACCATCCAGCCTCATGTTCTATGAGTAAGAAATCTATCACAACACTGTATTTTATATTGCAACGTGTGTGAGCTATTATGTGATAACATTATTTATCACACTTGAATATATCTGCTAGTAACCTCAAATATGCTATGGTTTCAAAAGTATATCTGTTTGTAACTACTAAAATGTTATTGGTTTAAAACCCTTCACTGAACATGATTCTGCTGTATAACTAATAAACTGGTTTAAAATACTACTCATTTAATCTGCTTTTGTTTTTTTCGGCAATAACCAAGAACAAGCAGAGAGTTTTGCTCTTGAAATTGTGTATACATGGAACATTTTCTGAAAACGTTGGATAAGTTTCTAATGAAACTTCCCTACAAACCTATTCTAATATATGGGAACAATTCATTGCAAAATGTTTGATGTAACTGACACTGTTTTTTTTTTCAAATCAATTTTATAGCATTCATTTACTTTTTACATATCAGTGGAATCAATATTTGTTTGAGCATCATTGGTGTTGTTCAGCCTCTATAACTTAAAATGAAATTCATTGCAGTTTGATATAGTAGAGTATCCTATTGATAAAAAAAATCATAGCTTGCATACTGGAGCATTGGCCTATATTTGTGGCAGAAGGTGTTTACAAGTACCACAGTACAGAGATCCCCAAACTGAACATTTCATAGCTCAAGTACAAGAATGTCTGACACATAAAAACTGATACTTCTATAAACGTAAGTCTCAGTGCTACAGCAACCTCCGTCTCCCACCAAAACAATAGTGTCTATATAATCCTTCTATTAACAATTAGCCTATCTAATTTGGGTAGCCAATAAAATACAGACTGTCACAACTTCTCCCACCAAAATAAAAGTGTCTACATAATCCTTCTCTTAACA
>NC_056729.1:497160277-497257777 GCF_019279795.1 Protopterus annectens | reverse complement strand
CTGAGGCCCTTACAAGACTAGCCAAGAATTTAGCCCATATTTCAACAAGTGAGCACCCTATGCCACTCTCCAGCAGGGACACAGGTGGAATCCCTGGGGTGTATTTTCTGTTCCCCATCCAGTTATCCAGGTTGCTCTTAAAAAAGGTTAATGAGGTTGTCTGCTTGACATGGAGAGGGAGTCAATTCCACAAAAGGGGAGTCTCTGGACACAAATCTGTCCCGCCAACAAGTCCCATTGATGTCACAGACCAGGTTGTGGTCATGAGTGCGGGTTACTCAAGTGGACCTTGACTTGCGGATATGCAGCAGTGCCATCAAGGTGGGATCTGAGATTGCTTTGTATGCCAGACAGAGGTCATCTCTGAGGAATCTGTAGGAGACTGAGCAGGGGGACAGGGCCTTTAGCCTATCTGTGTAGGGTAGATGTTTGAGGCACTGGGTTCTCCTCATTATGAACCTCTGTGGTCTCTCCAGTTGCTGCTTGTGCTTTGTGAAGTACTTGTCTTACATTCATACACCCCAACAGAAATCTTCAATCTGGGAACAAATTGTTACTTACCATAACCAAATCCAAAAATTGAGCAGGAGACACTCTCAGTTCTAAGTACATCTCTAGGAAGTGGAATTCTATTCCAGTAGCACTGAGACAAATAGTAATGCTAAATTCTTTCAAATTAGAACTCAAGCAATATCTCATGAATTCTCAGCTCTTCTCCTATAATACAGCAGGCTAATATGATACTTAGAGTTGCTACAGAAAATCACCATCCATTTAATATATATGTAACCAAGCCTTTGTTCCTAACCAATCCTATCCTTCTTATTTTTCCAATAAAAGTTAATCTGTTATTTGTATTTACTATACGGTAATTTCATGTTTTTGTACATATCACTGGCACTTTTTTCAATGCCCTTGTAAATATCCTAAGTAATATTGTACAATGCTAAATGTACATTTTTATTAACTGTATTGCAATTTTGGGGACTTCCAAGATGGTGTACACTGAATAACAGTTTATTTCTAGATCTCCCAGTGTGAAAACAGAAACTCAGCAGAGAAGGACAGCAGACTTGTGTTTATGGGTAAATTTCAGTAGCTAGATAGTGCACTGCCTGGATGCCAGGAATAAAGAAATTCAGAAGACCTGGAAAAAAAATCTGCTACAAAAAGTGAGGAAGAAACACTGACTGTGAAAAGTTCTACAGATGTTCAGCAAAAAGCAATGCAAGCTTCAGGCATGACTTACAAAAGTCCACTGGAAGATATAAAACGACTGTACAAAGACCTGGTTAAAATAGACAAAACACTGATGGAATATATCAAAACAAACAACAAAAGGCTGAAAAAAAATGGAAGAAGCTTTATACAGATATTCAGATGTTCCAGCAAGAAAACAATACCAAGGTAAGGCTCCAGGCTCTCGAAGTAACTTTATTGTAAAAACACAAATGCTTTCACCATCAAGGCTTCTTCAGCTGTGGTTGTTACTGAGGTACCTGGTCGCTGTTGGAATTGTTTTTCATTTTCTTTGCAGATATTCAGATGTGATGATAAACATGCAAAAATCAGAGGTTGAAATGCAGAAAAGGCTGGCTAAATATAAAACCGCTCAGGAAGAGATGTTTCAAAAAATAATAGAATTAGAGGATGGAGCATGTAGGGAAAACCTGAGATTTTCAGGTATACCAGAGAAGCTGGAAGGACCAGACTGCATTAATTTTATGAAAGCACAAATAAGCAACTGGACTGGTATTCTACAGCAGGAGTTAGTTGAAAGGGTACATTGTGTGTATGCTCCAAACCTAGCTATAAGAGAGCAACCCCCTAACCCTTTAATACTAAAGATGTAATCCTACCAGCAGAAGAAGTGGATTCTGACAAAACTATGGCAGAAGGAGAAAATACTAAAAGTGGGAGATAGCAGAGTGTTTCTTGAGAATGATTATTCATTGTACACCAGGCAGAAGAGAAGTAAATTCATTCCACGATTCAGGGAATGTTGAGACACAGGTGTGACATTCAAACTGCTGTATCTGGCTGCCTTTAAGGTATTTTTTCCTGAAGGGACAAAATCATTTTTTGAAGAAGTACATGCTAAGGAAGAAATACAAAAATGTGTCCAACAAAAAGTGAACTGTGAAACAGAAAGAGATTCTGCTTCTTGTTCTTCTGGTAATAAAGACCACAGAGACACTGTACCTGTGAAACCTTTTCCAGTATTTAACAGAAAATGTCGAAGAGAAAGAAGGGAGCATGAGAGTTGACAAGAAGAATTGACAGTACGTTGGAAATTAAGCAGAGACAGTATTTGAGCAATGGAGAAGAACAGTAATAAAACCAGTAACTTAATGTGGGTTTACAATAAAATAATTATATTTGTGAAATATGACAGAATAGGAAAATCTGGAAATATTGAACTTTTTCAAAATTTGTTGGATTTATGGGGGACTCTAAAGTATATGCCCTACTTCATGTCATTAATGTTCAGAAAATGCTTTGGGGAGGGGAACAGAGGGGAGAAAGGTAACTGTAAGTAAAGAAAACATTTTCTTTTCTTAATAATACTTATTTGTGATGTATGGTTTTCCTTTGCATGCTATTTTTAAGTGTAATTGGGACTGTAAACAGGTGCTGTTGTTTTTTTTCTTTTTCTCCTCTCTTCTCGCTTTCTCCTTGTACAGTTTTGAGAAATATAGGCAATGCAATTTTAAAAAAGAGCCTGGTTAAAAGGCATGACAAAGTTAAAATTAATGTAATCTGATTTTTGCATGGGGAAATGACTGGATTAAGGATCTTAGACTGATTAATGTTAAGAGGGGAGCAAGTAAATGAAAAAAATATTGAATATTATGAGGCTTTTTTCTAGCAAATGCATGTATTCTTAGTAGCAATTCAGCAGCTGGTCTTCTTATTTCCATGGAAACAATCTGATAAGAGAGATTGACCATCTTTTTCTCAGGTCTCCATGGAGACAATCTGATAAAGAGAAACTGGAGACAGTCTGGTGGAAGGGGATTGGCTGATGGAAAAGGAAAAAGAAAAAAGAAAAGAGAAATCATCTAGGACATAATGTTATCTTAAAGCAATCATGGGTTTTCCCAGCTGGGAGAGCTTTAAAGACAACACAAAATCAATTAGACTTAAAGATTTCTCAGATTTTTTTAAAATGCAATGGGGATACTAATATAAACTATTTTTTTGCTTTTTCTCCCTTTTTCTCTCTTTTTCTTTGTTCAGTTTTAAGAAATGTAGGCACTGCAATGTAAAAAAAAGGGGGGGAGAGGAATGGTCTGGTTAAGAGAGTATGACAAAATAAAAATTAGTGTGCTTTTTGCCATACTTGTATAGGGAAATGACTAGGTTAAGACCCTAGGTGTCATCCAGTAACAAGTTTATTACAAAGCATGTAAATGAAAAAGAATATTGAATATTATAAGGCTTTTTTCTGGTAAACAAGTTACTCTTAGCAGTTTTGTGTCTGGTTTGCATGTCACTAGAAGACAATTTGATAAAGAGAAATGGCTTGGAGAAGGTGTTTACTGAAAGCATTCAAGTGTTTTCTCAGCTGGGAAAGCTATAAAGATAGACAAAATCAAATAAAACTTACAAATAGTACAGGCTGTACCATGCATCTTAGCATGACTAACCTTTCTTTTTGGTTAACTGTAGCCCATCTGTGTGGCTATCAGCTTAGAAATGTTCTTATATGAAGCAAAAACGTTAATATTTGAAGATGTACATAATGTTGTGTGTTATTATTAAGTTAATAGGTTTTAGGGGGGTTTGGAGGATTCAAACTCCAAGACACAAGAAACGCTGCTACAAACCACCAAGTAAAAAATGTACGTCCAGAAGCAGCAACCACCAAAGGCTGATAGAAAATGGAAAAACAGCTCACAATAAGGTAAATCCAAAGTTAGAAACAGTTTATTTTAAACGCCACAACACTGATCCACGCTTTTCGTCAAATTATGACTTCATCAGAATACAATCAATCACAGCAATGAACAGTCTTAAATACTAAATGCCCAAAGTAAATGGTTAATAAAATCAATTGCCCCAATTAACTTAATTGAATCAAATTACCCACATTTAAAGCACCAAGCTACCCTAGACCTTAAACACTTGAAATAATCACCAGAGCTTGTTGAAATATTAAAATAAAAACATTGTGAAAACTGTTCTTTCAAAAATATTTGTTAACATGTTAGTCCTAAAAATATATAATAATAATAAAAAATCTTCCAGGTGTTTGTACATATAAATTAAATATTTTTAAAAAATATATCAATAAAATATATACGTATAAATAATATACATATATAAATGAATGTTTCTCAATAAATTACCACAATAAAGTGACTTTTATATTTTCTAAATATAAAAATATAAAAATATATAATAATAATAAAAAATCTTCCAGGTGTTTGTACATATAAATTAAATATTTTTAAAAAATATATCAATAAAATATATACGTATAAATAATATACATATATAAATGAATGTTTCTCAATAAATTACCACAATAAAGTGACTTTTATATTTTCTAAAAACACTTATAAACTGTATTCATACAGATAACATTGGTAAAATACCTAGATTTTTTGTGCCTTTAGTTTCAGGTAGGGTACAATGGATATAGAGTCATTCAATCCTGGGAAGCAATTGGATTCTAAAAGAATCTGCCAGTATGTTTCTTGATGGCACAATCTTACTTCCCAGGGTCCACCCCTAGCACTTTTGAATACTGAATACAAGACAAAAAACAGAAATGTTCCACCCTCACATGTTATAGTGTGCTTATAAAGTGCATTGTTACTATTGCACTTCTGTATATCATAATAGTGCTCATACACACGTCTACGAAGAGGTCTTTCAGTCTTTCCAACGTAAAATGATTGGCAGGACTGACACACTGCCAAGTATACAACTCCAAAGGAAAGGCAATTGTAAAATTTTTTGGAAAAAATCTTCCTGTTTCTACTCTCCAAATAAATCTTTTCTTGGTTTAAAATATACTTACATTGTGAGCATCGCCCACATTTGTAAGTCCCTTTCTTTTGGTCTCTCACATTTTGGGGTGGGACTTCCTGCTCCAAGATTCTTTTAATGTTAAATCCTTTCCTATAAACTGTTTTAACCTTTCTGTCTTTAATACTACCTAAATCAGTAATATCCTGAAAGGATTTAAACTCGTCCTCAATAATTTTAATAAGCCTACCAACATTGGCACTATAATCAGTCACAAAAAGTAAATGGTCATTTTCAAAGGTCGGTGTATTTTTCTTCTGTTTGGTCCCTAATTCCAGAAAACCTTGCCCCAAAATAGGCTTAAATCTGGTTGACCTTCCTTGGATAACCTCTTCCTTCACTGAATCAATAAGGTGCAGGGGATAACCTCTTTCTAAAAACATCGAGGATAGTACATCACATTCAAGCACAAATTCTGAATCCTGTGATGTCATTCTTGATACCCTGACAAACTGCCCTTTAATAATCCCTCTCTTTTGAAATCCCGGGTGAGAGCTAAAATAATGCAAGTAACTATTTGAAAAAGTGGGCTTCCTATATACTTTGGAACTAAACCCAAATGAATTTTTCTTTATCGTAACATCCAAATAGTTAACTAGCTCTTCAGACACCTGATGGGTAAATTTTAAAAAGGAGGTGGTAGAGTTTATATATAAAAGAAATAACTCAATGGTTTCAATAGGGCCAGTCCAAAAAATGCAAATGTCATCCAGGAATCTTGAGTAGTGAATCCAGTTTTCAACAAACTCACAATGATGGATAAATGTTTTCTCCCAAACAGCCATAATAATGTCAGCGTAGGTAGGTGCACAATTTGCCCCCATAGATACCCCACTGGTCTGCTGGAAATATTCACCACCATAAAACACAAAATTATTCTTCAACACTAACTCCAAAAGACCTGTAATCATGTACACATCATTGTTTGAAATTCCTGTACATTCCCAAAGGGCCTCCTCAATCCACTCCAAACCTATTTCAGTAGGGATAACTGTAAATAAATCTACAACATCTATGGTCAGAAATATAAGATTTGGTCTATATAATTCTGGGGTAATCTTACTTAAAAATTCCCACGAATCCTTGAGAAGATGTGTTTCTTTCCCCCAAACCTGTTTAAGTTTCCAATCCAAAAATGTTGAAATGGAATGGGTCTTTGAACCTTGCGCTGCCACAATAGGTCTTAAAGGTGGGTCCTGAACACATTTATGTACTTTAGGGATTCCAACTATGGTAGGCACCTTAGGGAAAGGAGTTTCCAGGAAAGAAAAAATATCAAATTCAATAATCTCCTGGTCAAGTATGTCCTTAATGGCCAAATCAATTTTTTGATATGATAGTAAAATCTCATTAATAGATGTCAGGGTATATCTATTAGAATCAAATAAAATGTCATTCATTTTACTTTCATACATAATCTGATTCATGAACACAGTACCCCCACCTTTGTCTGGTTGCATAACCCTCAAAAGGTGATTATGTGCTAAATCATACAATAGTTTGTTTTCTTCGTCACTTAAATTGTACTCAAAATCAGCTTGGGATAACTCCTGATGAATAAGTTTTTCAATCCTGGCTTCCAAATTGCTAAGTTGAGGATGTAATGGGGGATGGAATGTACTAGATTTTTTAAGAAACAAGCTTGGAGTCACCGGTGTGTGACCAAATAGATGTCCCAAATTCAGTTTGCGGGTAAACATTTTTAAATCTAAAATGGTATTAACTAAGTGACTACCTCTGGTAGGAACAAATTTAAACCCCTTTGTAAATAAGTCAAAACAGGTACTAGTAATAGGAATGTCACTATAATTATAAATGTGGTACCCGTTCCTACTGTAACACTTGTACAAACCAATGCTAGCAATAGAAATACCATCATTTATTGCCAATCCAAGTTCTTGTTCCTTTTCCACCCCTGCATGCGTTTCTCCTTTCCTTGCGCAAATATGGGGTATAATGGGTATGGGGGTCCCCCCTGCTGGTTCCGAATACGCTCCGATCTCCTGGGTAAAAAATTACGTTCATCATGTGCTTGGTTCTCTGTATCTATAGATTCAATACCCTCCTCTTCAACTAAAATGGAGGAAGTGGGTTGATCCCTAAACACAGTCTCCTCCCTTAACCAAGAATTATTTAAGTATATATTTCTACTTTGGGGTAGTTTAGGATATTGTCTCCCTTCTCTATATTCCCTGAGATCTCGGTTAAGTTTGTTATATTTCCTTTTAATGACTAGATCACATTGCTTATCGATACGTTTGCGAACTTCCTGATATTTAATGTTCTGGCTTTCCACTGCAAACAGTAAATCACTAGTAATTCTTTCATTACATTTAAAAATCTCTTCAGTTAAACCTTGAATTTCATTTTCATTCCTTTTTATGATAGCCCGAACTATGTCAAGGCCACATCTATCAAAAGCTTTTACTAGGTCAGTATGAAATTCACTTCCACAAATAACATGATTTGGGTACTTGTATACCCTTAACCCTTTCGGTACAATACATCTATTAATACATTCAGACAAATACATATTGTCTAATACAAGATTTTTGTACCTATGCAAAGTGTCCTCAAGGAAACGTAAATTGTCGTCGAAGGAAATACTTTCAATTGAATTAGTCCTGATATTCCCCGAGAAAGCAAAATCTGGTTTTGAATTAACCCATTCCGAAAACGGTAATGGGTCCAAAGCAGCTTTAGGAGGTATAGTAGGCTGATGACATGGAAAAGAGGTTTCCCCACTGTCCTCACGAAAAATGGACGGTGTATTCAAAAGTTCCGCACTTCCGATGGAATTGGTAGCATTGATAGCCTGTTCCCCTGGTTTCCGGACCATACCATAACCGCTAGAAGCTACAGGGAGAATTGCACCAGATGTTCCAATTCTTGCCGAAACCGCTTTAAGAACCTCCTTCTGCTCGGAGATGATAGTTTTTAATCCGTGCCCGATAGGGGTAAGAAGTTGCACTAACTGTGTCAGTTGACCCGTGAGCTGGGATAAATCCCCGGTGACGGAAATTGCACCGGTAAAACTGCCTTCCGAGGTGGACCTGCCTGAACAAGCCTCCATAGTACACAAACTCCAAGACACAAGAAACGCTGCTACAAACCACCAAGTAAAAAATGTACGTCCAGAAGCAGCAACCACCAAAGGCTGATAGAAAATGGAAAAACAGCTCACAATAAGGTAAATCCAAAGTTAGAAACAGTTTATTTTAAACGCCACAACACTGATCCACCCTTTTCGTCAAATTATGACTTCATCAGAATACAATCAATCACAGCAATGAACAGTCTTAAATACTAAATGCCCAAAGTAAATGGTTAATAAAATCAATTGCCCCAATTAACTTAATTGAATCAAATTACCCACATTTAAAGCACCAAGCTACCCTAGACCTTAAACACTTGAAATAATCACCAGAGCTTGTTGAAATATTAAAATAAAAACATTGTGAAAACTATTCTTTCAAAAAATATTTGTTAACATGTTAGTCCTAAAAATATATAATAATAATAAAAAATCTTCCAGGTGTTTGTACATATAAATTAAATATTTTTAAAAAATATATCAATAAAATATATACGTATAAATAATATACATATATAAATGAATGTTTCTCAATAAATTACCACAATAAAGTGACTTTTATATTTTCTAAAAACACTTATAAACTGTATTCATACAGATAACATTGGTAAAATACCTAGATTTTTTGTGCCTTTAGTTTCAGGTAGGGTACAATGGATATAGAGTCATTCAATCCTGGGAAGCAATTGGATTCTAAAAGAATCTGCCAGTATGTTTCTTGATGGCACAATCTTACTTCCCAGGGTCCACCCCTAGCACTTTTGAATACTGAATCCAAGACAAAAAACAGAAATGTTCCACCCTCACATGTTATAGTGTGCTTATAAAGTGCATTGTTACTATTGCACTTCTGTATATCATAATAGTGCTCATACACACGTCTACGAAAAGGTCTTTCAGTCTTTCCAATGTAAAATGATTGGCAGGACTGACACACTGCCAAGTATACAACTCCAAAGGAAAGGCAATTGTAAAATTTTTTGGAAAAAATCTTCCTGTTTCTACTCTCCAAATAAATCTTTTCTTGGTTTAAAATATACTTACATTGTGAGCATCGCCCACATTTGTAAGTCCCTTTCTTTTGGTCTCTCACATTTTGGGGTGGGACTTCCTGCTCCAAGATTCTTTTAATGTTAAATCCTTTCCTATAAACTGTTTTAACCTTTCTGTCTTTAATACTACCTAAATCAGTAATATCCTGAAAGGATTTAAACTCGTCCTCAATAATTTTAATAAGCCTACCAACATTGGCACTATAATCAGTCACAAAAAGTAAATGGTCATTTTCAAAGGTCGGTGTATTTTTCTTCTGTTTGGTCCCTAATTCCAGAAAACCTTGCCCCAAAATAGGCTTAAATCTGGTTGACCTTCCTTGGATAACCTCTTCCTTCACTGAATCAATAAGGTGCAGGGGATAACCTCTTTCTAAAAACATCGAGGATAGTACATCACATTCAAGCACAAATTCTGAATCCTGTGATGTCATTCTTGATACCCTGACAAACTGCCCTTTAATAATCCCTCTCTTTTGAAATCCCGGGTGAGAGCTAAAATAATGCAAGTAACTATTTGAAAAAGTGGGCTTCCTATATACTTTGGAACTAAACCCAAATTAATTTTTCTTTATCGTAACATCCAAATAGTTAACTAGCTCTTCAGACACCTGATGGGTAAATTTTAAAAAGGAGGTGGTAGAGTTTATATATAAAAGAAATAACTCAATGGTTTCAATAGGGCCAGTCCAAAAAATGCAAATGTCATCCAGGAATCTTGAGTAGTGAATCCAGTTTTCAACAAACTCACAATGATGGATACATTTTTTCTCCCAAACAGCCATAATAATGTCAGCGTAGGTAGGTGCACAATTTGCCCCCATAGATACCCCACTGGTCTGCTGGAAATATTCACCACCATAAAACATAAAATTATTCTTCAACACTAACTCCAAAAGACCTGTAATCATGTGCACATCATTGTTTGAAATTCCTGTACATTCCCAAAGGGCCTCCTCAATCCACTCCAAACCTATTTCAGTAGGGATAACTGTAAATAAATCTACAACATCTATGGTCAGAAATATAAGATTTGGTCTATATAATTCTGGGGTAATCTTACTTAAAAATTCCCACGAATCCTTGAGAAGATGTGTTTCTTTCCCCCAAACCTGTTTAAGTTTCCAATCCAAACATTTTGAAATGGAATGGGTCTTTGAACCTTGCGCTGCCACAATAGGTCTTAAAGGTGGGTCCTGAACACATTTATGTACTTTAGGGATTCCAAATATGGTAGGCACCTTAGGGAAAGGAGTTTCCAGGAAAGAAAAAATATCAAATTCAATAATCTCCTGGTCAAGCATGTCCTTAATGGCCAAATCAATTTTTTGATATGATAGTAAAATCTCATTAATAGATGTCAGGGTATATCTATTAGAATCAAATAAAGGCTGTACCATGCATCTTAGCATGACTAACCTTTCTTTTTGGTTAACTGTAGCCCATCTGTGTGGCTATCAGCTTAGAAATGTTCTTATATGAAGCAAAAACTTTAATATTTGAAGATGTACATAATGTTGTGTGTTATTATTAAGTTAATAGGTTTTAGGGGGGTTTGGAGGATTGTTTGTTCTGCTTGAGAGCTTTCAAAAAACAAAATGTTATGTAAGATGTGGTATAGGCTTAAATGGATATGACAAGAAGCAAATGTATAAAATATGAACCTGCCAAACAGTATATGCATGTAACATAAAAGTTGGAACTAGACATTTACCAAAAAAGCAGTTATACATAAAAGGTGGTAATAATAACTATATAAGGAAATGGTGATTTCTGTAATGTTTTTCAATCTGAATGATCTTACAGATATGTATAAAAAAGAAAGAGTAGTGCACTATATTAAAAATGTAAAGTGCAAATAGCTATGCTACAGGAGACACACCTGTAAAGAACTGAACATGTGAATTTGATAAAGAAAGGTTTTCAGGATGGTTATTCAGCAGAATATTTGGGGCAAAGGAAAGATGCTACTTATATTAATTACAAGAGGAGCTCCAGTGATAGAAGAGGGGAAAAAAGACAATAATGGAAGATAAGAAGATAATAAGAGGCTACTGGCAAGGGAGGAGGATTACACTGGAATGTCTTTACATTCTACTAAAACTGCTTATAATGGAGCTTAAGCAAATTCTAGGAGAAATAATCAGCTTTCAGCAAGGACTATTACTTATAGGTGGAGACTGGAATTTGGTTTGCAAAAGTGATTATGTGTTTGTGGAGGCCTAGAAAGGTTAATATAACAAAGGCAGGTAGATTTTTGAAGAAATGTATGTAAATGCTTGGCATGGAATGTATGAATTTAGTACTAAGAGTTCAGAGTGAATTTACATATTATTCTCCAAAATACAAAAATTGGACTAGGATACATAGAATTTATATCTCACAGGAACATGCACATTTAATTGAAGGCCTTAAAATGTGCCGAATAAATATTTCAGATCATGCATCAATAATAACTAAAATAAAAACACAAGGTAATGAAATAAAAATGAGACACTGATGCTTTCCCACCTATCTGTTGAAAAGAGATGATTTTAAGGAATGGGTTTTGGAATTACTTCAGTAGCTACCAGAGAAGATATAAATTACTTCTGAAAATATAACTAGGGAGTGAGATAAAATTAAAGTGGAGTTTAAAACTAAGGGGGAAATAAAGAAAAAGGAGATATGGTTAAGAAGTAACAATAATTATTTAGCTGGACTGACAAATACTAAAGTATTGCAAAATAAGGGGAATCTCTCAGAACAATAAAAGGAGCAACTGCAGAATACTAAACAGAAAATAAGGGATTGCTTTGATAATATGCACAAGTTTAGAAAGATTGCTGTTAGGCAACTGTGTTTGATAATTCTAGTGCACAAAAATGTTTAGCACAATTACTCAGGCAATACAAAGTAGAAAAGGCTGTCACCAAGCCTATAACAAAGAAAATAACAAGAGAAATTTTGGAAATTTTATGAAAGTTTATATAAAGAAAAGAAATATGGAAATCAAGAAAAGTTACAAATGGAAATGTTTATGGAAGAATTAAATATGCCTAGGTTAGAGGTAGATGAAACTCAATTGCTAACAGTTAGGATAGGAAGATATGAGATAAAATGGCTATATATAACCAGTGTACAGGAAAGTCCCCAGGAATAGATGATATTCCTATGGAAGTTTGGAAGCTAAGAAGGAAAAAACTAATAAAGATCTGGAATTCTTGTAGAAGTATGGAATCTAGGAAGGAACAAAAAATGATAAAGATCTACAATTTTTTGTTTAACAGTATTTTAAGAGGAGGAGAAGTACCGGCATCCTAGAAGAAGGTGGTGGTAACGGTAATACCTAAGAGGGTAAAGATCCATTGAATCCAGCTTCATACAGGCCCATTTTGATACTCAACCATGATTATAAAGTGTTTATGTCTATAATGACTAAAATTAAGGCAAAAGTGATACCAAAACTGATAGATATGAATTAGTGTGTTTTTTTGGAGGGGAGGCAAACATTTGATAATATTAACAGAAAATTGATGATCCAGAGGGAAGCAGAATGTAAGAAAATACAGAGAAAGCATTTGACAGAGTAGACTGGAACTTCATGAGAAGGCAATGGTAGCATTTGCTTTCCCTGATACAATTATAAGGTTGATTAGGAGTATATATATGAGGGATCAGAAGCAAAAATTAAAGTGGGCAGGGGGCTCTCTACTAACTTTTGCTTGAGTAGAGGAACCAGGCAAACTTGTTCACTTCCCCTTTGTTGTTTGCATTATATTTTGAACCATTGGCAAAGAAAATAAGGGACTCAGAAATTCAAGGATATAATTGGTATGGTAGTCAGAAAAAGCTGGCTCTTTTTGAAGATGATATTATTTCATACATGACAAAACCATAAAGGGACATATTGTTCTGGATCATTTTAAGACAGTTTCAGATCTTCTCAGGATACAAAATTAATGAAACTAAAACAAAGGCAATAGCGGTAAATTATACACCCACACATACGTTCATAGGTTGGTACTAGGCTACCGGCCCTAGGGCCTATACAAGCCTAGCCAAACAATTCCCCAGATATTTCTAAACACAATATTTACTTCCCTGGACCCTTGTCTAGCAGGGTGACTGATGTGATCCCCGGGGTGAATTTCCTATCTCCCATCCAATCGTCAATGTTCCTTTTGAAGAGGGCCAAGGAGGCACTCTGCTTGACAGGTATGTGCAGTCTATTCCAGTGTATGGGGAGTCTCTGGGTCAGGAACCTATCCCTCCAGCATGTTTTGTTCATTGTAATGACAAGGTTTAGATCCCTGGAGCATGTGGCTCTGAGAGATTGGGATTTCTTTAAGTGGAGCATGTCCAACAGCTCAGGTTTTGACATGGCCTTGTATGTTAAGCAGAGATCGCCTCTGAGTAGACGATATGCCACAGAGTATAGCTGGAGTTTTTTTAGATGGTCAGCATAGGGCATCTGCTTTAGGCCTGTGATTCTTTTAGTGAGGTATTTCGGTGGCCTTTCCAGTTGTTGCAGATGTCTTATGCGGTACATACCAAATGGGGCGTTGTACTCTATAATGGGTCTAATGAGGGATGAGTACAGTGAGACAATGACCTCCTTTTTTCTGGATGAAAAGCCCTTAGTGATGAAGTGTGCCACATAGAAAGATTTCCTGACTGTTGTGGCGATGTGGTTATTGAAGGTGAGACCACTATCCACCTGTGTCCCTAAGTCTCTCATCACACTTTCGGTGTTTAGTGTACTGCCACCTATGTGGTAATTCATGGGTACATGTTTTTTCCCAACAGGGATAACTATACATTTCTTGGCATTAAGCTTGAGCCCATGGTTCTGGCACCAAGCATCTGTTTCTGTAAGGCCCTTTTGTGAAATATCCATATCATTTGGGGATTCACTAATGGCTCCCAGTTTGCAGTCATCTGCGAACTTTGTTAGCCAGCGTCCCTTAGTGTTGGCCTGTACTTCAGAGAAGTAGATGCCAAAGAAGAGAGGTCCCAGGACTGAACCCTGAGGTACTCCACTTGTCACTTGTCTGGAGCTGGATTTGGAGTCAGCTACATTTACAGTGTGGGTTCTGTCAGTAAGCCAGTTGGCAACCCGTCGAGTGACATAAGGATTTATGCCCAGCTTAGTAAGTTTATCTATGATTCCAGAGTGGGGGATGGTGTCAAAGGCCTTGGCGAGGTCCAGATAGGCTGTGTGGACCACCTTACCCTCATCCACATCTCTGAAGACTGATTCAAAGAAGTCAATCAGGTTCAGGAGACAAGATCGGCCCTTCACGAAACCAGACTGGGTGGGGTCCAGTGTTTGAAGGATGCCAATGTCTTTGTTTATAAGTTCCATGATAATGCGTTCCATGCCCTTGCAGATCAGGCTCGTCAGACTGATGGGACAGTAGATCCCGGGATCCAAGGTGGATCCCCCCTTACGGAGTGGGATAACTGTAGCTGTGTGCCACTCAGTGGGCACGAAGCCTGAGGTGAGGCTATGATTAAACATGACACTTAGGTGAGGTGCCAGTTCATTTTGTAGTTCATGTAGTACACAGCCCAGGATGTCATCTGGTCCCATGGATGCTGTATTCTTAGCTTTGGAGAGTGCGGTTTCTACCTGTGTGGCTGTGATTACCGGAATTTGGCAATCTTTTGGTATTGAGATGGGCCCTTTATGGGGTGGGAGGGGGTGAAGTTGGCACTAAATCGATCTGCCAGGATATTGGCAATATCCTTGGGATCAGTATATTTAATGCCATTCTGTTGTAGCTCAGAGCAGATCTGAGCATTGCCATTTAGATTCTTGACATAACTATAAACTGCCTTGTGGTTGTCTTTGGAATCTTTGGCAATTTTATTTTCGTAACTAGCTTTGGAGGATTTCATGAGGGATCTCAGCTTCTTACTGAGGCTGGTAAGGGAGTTTTTTGCATCCAGGGATTTTCCTCTTTTCTGCAACAGTTTCTTCCTTTTGTTGTATAGTTTGTTTATGGCAGGGGACCACCAGATTGGCTTCCTTGAAGGAGAGCGTCTTGGTTCTATTTGGGATGGCACGATTCATGGACAAGTGGATGTGCTCGTACAGTGCCTTAGTGTAGGATTCAGCAGTCGAACTTTCAGCTGTTGTCTGCATGGGTGCCATGAAGTTTGTCACTTCTGAATTAAGTAGCATGAAGTTGGTTTTGGAGAAGTTTTTTTACAGCGGTTTCCTTACTGGGGGGTGGGGGTGGGAAGTGGATGTCAAGGGTGATTTGCTTATGGTCAGACCTGACTAATGAGGGGGTGACCACTGGTGTGGAGCATCTATCTCCCATGCTGGTAATGACTAGGTCTAGGATATTGGAGCCCCTGGTGGGACAATGGATTAGTTGATCCAGGGTGTTGGAATTTATGAATTCCAAGAACCATTGGGAAAAGGTGTTGGTACCCGAGTAGTTTTCCCAGTTAATGGCAGGTAGTTGAAATCACCCAGTATTAGGGTGTTTGGTTGTATCTTAATATTTTCCAGTATGTTTAGAAAGGTGTAGTGAAAATCTTGGGGCATGGTGGGGGATCTGTAGCAAGCTACAATTTGGATTGCATTCTTACCTAGTGTTAGTTGCACCTGGAGAATTTCAGATGCATTGTGTTGGGCAACTATCCTGGAGCTGTGAATATCCTTGGTGAATATGAACACTCCTCCACCTTTAGTGTTTTGGTCTTGGTTTGGTGGTTGTAAAGTGTGGTAAGAGTTGTAGCCTGGTATTGCAGGGGTGCTCTCTGGAGTCTTGAACCAGGTCTCAGTTACTGCACAGATATGGATGTTCTCCATTTTTAGGATTGCCTTGAGAGAGTGCATTTTGAGGTTTAGACTTCTAGCATTGGTAGCATTACCTTCAGATTTTGCATGCTTGTATCTGTTATGGTGGTGGTTTTGTCCTTTGAACCTTGCCTAAAAAGGCACTATAGGGGTGGCAAGAGCTTTAGCCAGTAACCTGAATCCCAGGAGTGACAGGTGCAGACCATCTCTGGCAAAGCATTGTGGTTTGTCGATCATGTCGTCCCAGGCAGACAGATACTGGATCCCCTTTGAATGACATCAGAAGCTTAGCCAATTGTTGAAGTCAATCATTTTGTCCTTATACTGTGGTATCATTCTGGGCGAAGGCAGGATGCTACTCAGGGCTAGGATCATACCTGCCTGGGCCACATGATCTGAGAGCTCTTCCATGTCTCTTTTCATGTAGCCCAGGGAGGTATGTCTCAAGTCATTCACTCCAACATGGACAATGACAGAGTCATATTTGTACTTGTGGAGTGACTTGAGTGCATGCGTTATGTGGTGGATCCTGGCACCAGACAGGCAGCTGACTGTAATTTTCTCCTTGCTCAGCCTGGTGAGTGGGACATCAGTGTGCCTGACTATAGAATCACCTGTGGCTAAAGTGTTGGGTGCATTGTCTTGCCTTAGGGGCTGTTGTTGGGTGGCATACTGGTGTTGTGAGCTATGTGTCACTTTGGTTGTGAGTGGTGTTTGTTTGTGTTTCAGCTTTGGAGGTCCTTGTTGCTTGGGCAGGTTAATGTTAAGGGCCTCCGCATGTGTGGGTTTAGTGTTGCTATGTGTGGGTGTTGATGGTGTGGGTTTTGAAGGGCTATGTGTTGCTTGAGGTGTAGTGCAGGTGTTAACCTTCTCCTCTTGACTGTCTAGCACAATCTTGGCTGGAGAGAGCTTTGCCTCTAGTTTGACTACGTAAGTGCATCTCTCACAGGTTGTAGTGTTGGGTGGTAGGAGGAGAGGGTTGTTGGTGTACATGAGGCAGTTGCTGCATTGCCACAGTATGCCCAGATTTACCAAGTGGATAGGAGAAATCACCAGAAGCTGACCCTTGGACATGCCTGTTTAGGTGCTTTTTTTGTAAAGTACAAGAGCTGTTTTCCCTTACCTATGCAAGGTACTTTGCAATTATAGACTGTTTAGTGCCTACAATTAATTTCTCCTTATTAACAAGGAGAGTTGAGTGCTTGTATCAGTTTAAGGTTTCCTAGTGCTTTCCAGCAGGTTCTAGAGCAAGTGCTAGTCACAGGGGTTCAGATTTTAGTGCTACTACTGAGAAACCAGCTAGTTCTAATGGAAAATTGGAAGAGCAGACTTTCTGGCACGTGGAATAGTTTAACCGTAGCCCCGCTGTGCTGCACGATGTGAAAAATGTGCAAACACACACATTTTTAAGCCAGAAAGTTGAAAGGGATAGAAATCAGCCCAAAATGGCTAATAAAATTACAGTTTCAGAGCTGGAAACCACTCCTCTATTTTTAGATAGGCAGTACAATGCTCACCACTCCCACTGGTAAGCAGTAGGACTTCCTCTACCACAGCAAGGTCTGGATAGCTCTGAACACAGAAAATAAAGTCCTGAAACCAGCAAAGCCTGGGATCTGGACTATATTAGCTAAGAACGGCAGGAAATGAGCAAACAAGATAGTATTTTTTTTTTTTTTAGTTTTTTTTTTTTTTTTTGGTTAAACAGGCTAAACAATGCAATAATACAGTAAATAAACACAGAAAAGGCTAACACACTTGAGTGTGTAGCCCTAAACAGTAAATACAACTAAAACTCTACAAAATTATCAATTTAAAACTTTTTGAATGAAACAAGGCAGTGCACAACTGAAAAACGATTTAAGAGGCAGTAATACAGTAGAATAAGTAGCTAGTCTACCTATACAGAAAAGTCTATGTATACATAAAAGCAGCTAAAACACGTTAAAACAATTCAGATGCAGTGCAACCTAGAGCACTTGAGTTGTAGCAATATTAAGGCAAATACGGTTTTAATAAATGCACTAAAATATACTTTATATTTCCAAAATGTTTGAGAAGCATAGTCAGAACATAAGGAGATTCAGGCATTTTTTTTTTTTGTAAGAAAGGGAGAAAGGAGGAACAGAAGGAAAGAATCTAAGTGGGTTGGCCTTCTCAAATGTTCTCTCTGTATTAGGTAGAATGAGCTAATGACACTAGACTGGGAGGAGTGTCCCAGATCAAATTTACAGTAGGGCGGGCAACTGCAAAGCCACCAAGTATAATAGCAACACACCAGCAGGGATGGAGAGTGGGAAACAATACTAAAGCTAGTAGCCTACACTCTTTTAGATGGTAAACACTACAGAAATGTTTATCACAGCAGTGAGCCACAAAATAAAAGTTTTTAAACAGATAAAGGAGCAAGGAGACAGTACAGAATGCATTTAACTGCAAGCAAATCAGTTATATGATACACTCCTTACAGGGCCGGCCTTAGCCGAAATGGCACCCTAGGCAAAGTAGTGCTCCGGCGCCCCTTAAGCCCCACCCACACTACAGTCATGAAACACCCCTATTTGAGTCACAGCCACAGGGTCACTCCCAAGAAAGCCACTCCAGTCATTTCCTTAAAGTATATAAATGCATAGGAAGAATAACTACATTACAAGGTATCTTTAACTGCAACTACTTCTGCATAGTATTTTCTACTTTAAATATGAGACCAGATCATGGTCAAATAGGGCCCTAGGCAGGGTAATAGACTGCTCCCCCCCCCGAGCAGCCGCTCCTGCAGCAACCCCCTCCCCCCCAGCAGCAGCCCCCTCTTCAGCCATTCCAGTGTTCCATTATTTGGTTATTTCTCACCAGTTACCATGCATACTGTTCTCTTATTTGCTTCTACAGCCATTACAGATATTGAAATAAAATAGCACAAACACAGGTAGCCATTTGCTAAACAATAGTGTCTTGCAATGAAAACAGACTTAGCATAAGCAGTAAACTTCTCTGCCCTCGAAACTCACATTCATTGAAATGGGAAAATTCATATTCATTGAAACGGCATGAAAACCCATGTATCTGGCCAGTGAAGAATTAAGTTTACCTTTGGGCTGTTTTCAAAACAGACTCCTTGCACATATTTTTTGGGCCATGCATCCTTGTATTTGTTCTTTGATTCACCTTCCTGATTGCATTGAATTATATTCCTTGTATAATACAGCAGCACTTGTTAGAAAGTGTTTTAAATTTGTAGTTTTAAACATTCTTTTAATAAGCAATGAAAAAAAATGTATTAACCAATAACTATCCATTTCAGAAATTTTCAAACATAAAAGGCCACTCAAGACTTCTCTCATTATAATCCACCAATATTACTCCATACTCACAATCTCTGTGCAGATGTAAAATCATGTGAATTCCACATTAAAGAAATTCGTACCTAATGAAGAGGTTGCTACCGGCAAAACAACTTCACATATCAATGTTTTATCTACAAATTCAGTGCATGCTTTCCTTGAAGAATTAATTGCCTATATTGCATTAAAAAAATTGGTAAGTTGGTAATATTGCAGTAGGAAATGACCAACAAGTTCATAGTCACTAGGCATGTCATATAAAGGACATAGTCAGGAGTGTAGAACCCCTATCGCCTTAAAATGCACCAAATAATCAACAATCATATGGGCAATGCAATATCAGCATGCCATCTAGATGGTGTGGGAGTAGAATCTACAGCCTTCTGCACCAAAGGCAATTATGATACTAACACTGCTTTCAGATTTTACAACACAGTGTGCCATTTCATAAACAAAAAACAACTAGTTGCACGTAGAAACATTTACACTTGTTAGAGTATGTTTTAAATTTGTAGTTTTGAACATTTTTCCAGTAAGCAATGAAACAAAATGTATGAACCAATAATGCCAAAACTACCCATTTCCTAAACTTCCTTCCGATCAAAGAAATCTATGCAAAATGTCCCCATCTTTACTAACAACAGAAGCATACACTTAAGAAATACTACAGCAAGTCTGTAAAAACAACTGGAAGAGATATCTCTGTTAACTTACAACTGTGCATGCATGCATATCTTTAGTGCATGATATACATCTCGCACACACACACATCTTTTGTAGTTCAACCAATCACTGAATACACAAAGAACACGGAGATCCTGGCCTAACCTGAAATTATTACTCAAATAATTAACCTTAGAGTAATGCAAGTTCCACTTGGCTCCTTGTTAACTGAAAGAAATGAAATAACTTTTAACAACATGAAAGAACATCTGTAACACTGTCTTTTCAACTTAGTCTTATCTAGCATTGATTTATCAATGGTATTTCTGGCTAATTAGATATCATCATATCTGCTTTCCAATGGAATAATTTACAAAGTCACGTTGAGAATGTTATATGTTTTGGACTTATTTTATTTTACAAGGGAAATGGACAATTTTATAGGAAATGCCTGACTTAGCTAGGATCCTTAGGCATTCTGATTTGCAAAGCCATCCATAAACCAGAAGACAGCTACTATTGCAAAATGATACTGGCTTCCGTCACTGCTACATGGAATGTTTTGTTCTCAACAATGCAGGTCATTTTGCATCCCATGATTTAATAGAGGGGACCTAATCTTTGACCTCTACTGCAAATGTTGGCTGTTAACATTTGACACATTGTATTACTTTATTTAATACATTACCTAAGCTGCTATGACTTTTTTTGTTGTTGACTGTTTCTCATAGGTGGCCAGAATTTTCATTTTTCCCCTACTATCTAAACTGTTCTTCACTTTTTAATGTGATTGACTTGTAGTTACTTTCTTCAGCGTTTCGCTGTGCACACTGAAGTTTTCAGTGTTGTGTTTCATGTATTGTACTTTCTGTATGTCCCTGAAAAGGGACAACATGGACCCAGTATAAAAATTGTATCAGGCATACAAATCCACCATTCAAGGTTAATGAAGTAGCAAATGCCTTCCATCAGTGAATGGATGGCATAAGGTAACTCATTTCAACAGAAATGAAATCCTTACTTAACTGTGAGGCTTCATGGAGTTTTTGGCATTTGCATCTTTGGTGTTTTTTTCTACTGCCTCTGACAGTAAACTCAAAAAACATATTGATAATTCCTAATGTTAGTACAAACAACACAATGGAAGGCTTCTTCCTGTAAAGGGATGTTATCGACCAAGTCATTTAAACATGATAAATTAGGGGTTGGGATGTTGGCCTAATGGTTAAGGTGTTTGCCTTACAAACACAAAGTGCAGGGTTTGAGTCTCACAAGGGATAATTGGCTAGGCTTAAAATAGCTTATAAGGGCAATTAGCCTATGAACCTAAAATATTGACATTCAGCAAAACAGCAGGAGGCTATCTAGATGATACACAAGTCCACATTAAGATAAAAGCTAGGTTTCATACTCTTGCCTTCAACTGCGTTTGTCCATCTGGTGCCTTCAAAGTCTCGGCAGTTTGAGATACAATGTACATACTTAGTTTGCTTTCTTTTTGGTACCAAATTTGGCTCACTTACTAGCACTTGTTCTCTAGTTGTAAAGGTCAGCTGCAGTCCTAAGTTCTTGATACCCCTGGCAAGACCACAACTTTCCCCATTTTGTACAAAATGTATGTTGAAACATTTCCTTGGGGGCTGCCTCATTTTCAAGTAATGAGTCAATTTATTTTATTCAACTTTTTAAATGTGGTTATGGGCCGATCCAAGAAGGTCCCATTTGAGCTACAGACTGCAATTATAAGACTGAACAAGAAGTGAGTTACTCCAAATTGATTATAGTTGGCTCTGGCACCACTGAGCAGAAGGATGAAGTCATGACTATGACAAGGTGACCCACATCTGACTACTAACATGACAACTACAGGAACTGGGTGGGGGGTGGATATGAGCAGCAAACATCAGCTCATGCACTGGGGGGTGTTGTGTAGGCCCCATATTTTAGTGACACCTAATGGTAGGTGGGTGATTACTTGTGGAAATGGTCTGGAAAGCTTATGCCATTGCAGTGGTAAGAGCACCACTGAGTAAAGGGGGAAGGCATGTATTGAAGCACTCACATCTCTTCCCAACCAGGCAGCTATTGCAGAATCTAAATAAAACATCAACCAGTGAGAGGTTAAGGCAGGAAGGGCACTGCTATGAGACTGGCATTTAACCCTTTCCAAAATTCCTGACTCTCAGCTTCCAGGAAAAAATGGCTGGTAAAGTTCTCCAGATAGGAGCAAACAGACTGCAGGGAACTTATCCAGTATACTGGACACCTCATTCTCACCCAGACTGCAGGGAACTTATCCAGTATAGGGGACACCTCACTCTCACCCCCAAAAGAGCCAACAGGAACAAGAGGAGCCAGTGCTGGGCAATTCCTGTAAAGTAAAAACAAAGAAAAGAAATGTTAGCTATCTCTACTGGCATAAAGGGATAAAATCCTGACTATAACCCAGGTGACCAAAATTCAGTCAGTAACTTAGGTACCTGCTGGAGCTGGCATAACACAAAGGGGAATGATAAGGCAGATGTGTGTTCAACTGTTACAGGGTCAGAGGAAGCAATTATTGCAACCAGGTTAAGGTCACCCTCTGTGAGCAAGAATGGTGGCTCCTGAATCCACTTCCCTCCTGCAGATCTTATGACATTAGTTCTGAGGTTAAATACTGATAATTTTGTCTCATTTTCTTAGCCCCCTTTTCATTAAGCAGTTGAGTAACACTTGCAGCGCCCTATAGTTACCCATGTGAAACTTAAATTCACCATCTGCAGTACACACCATAGGGTTTATAAGCCGGAACAACTTTTACATTATGGTCATAAATGATTACTTTTACCAAGAACAATCATTACGTTCGTATCACTTCTGAGTGTACCAACAGACAATGTGCAGATTGGCATTATGACATGCAATATGATATTTAAAATAGCTACATAAAGACAATACAGTGACATTATAGAACACTTGCACACCAATTTGATATGCCTGATATGTTAGCCCCCTTCCCAAAAACAGCACAATATATGTAAACTTGAAACTTCAAATTGAAGCAAACAGTCTGCATGGTTTTCCTTCTTGACTGCAGCACATTCTCATATGAAAACGTACGTCGTCAAAACAGGTGTTACAGCTGTACTGCCACTGAGCTCCAGATAGTTTCACTACGCAAGTGCATTTCACTACCAGTACTCCAAACAATATATATTAAAAAAAAAAAATCCCTTCGTACAAACGCCCAATGTACAAGCACCTGGAGCGGAAAACGGCCTCAGAAGACAGAACTTACGTATAGAAAAAGAAAAGTACTGAGACAACTAAGTCTCCCTCAGAATCGATCTTAAACTCCTTTTCCATGTTCACAGTGATGCTTATGCGGACGTAGCAATGTTATTTATATCCCGGTCTCTACATATGGTTTATTTATTTTAATTAATTTACTTTTCTTATTAAGAAAAGTAAATTAATTAAAATAAATAAATAAATAAACACAAATTGCGCCCTTTACAAGGCCGGCCTGCATGGCGCCCTAGGCGGTCGCCTAGTTCGCCTATGCCTAAGGCCGGCCGTGACTCCTTAGCAGGAAATCAGAACAAACAAATAGATGCTTAACAAGTACAGACAACAGCAATAAAATACAGTAAAAAGTATGCAGCGGGCAGTAAAAAGTGCTATATATAAATTGCTAGACGCAATAGCCAGTATAAATAAGCCAAAAAACAGGATACTTATTGTTATATATCTCAGATCAGAGTTGTAGTCAATGCCCCTCCTCCACTCAGCTCAGTGTGTATAGACAGAAATCCTCTCAAAGTTAGAGCTTAAATACCAGAAGATACAACCTTAGACAACTTTTTTAAAAAAGCTCAAAAGAACCAATAAATGCTTACTCCAAGCCCTAGACCACCCAACCCCCACTAGACCACCCAACCCCCACTAGCCAGCAGCCAATCAACACAATCCTGCCACAAAGGTAAAGAAAGGCTTCTGCTAATTCAAGATGGCCTGGTCATGTGCACAGAACAATCACTGCCAAAACAAACAGGCCCAAAGACAGCAAATCTGAACTGGGACAATACTAAAGCTAGTAGCCTACACTCTTTTAGACAGTAAACACTACAGGAATGTCTATCACAGTAGTGAGCCAATTTGTCCATCAATATCCATATTTATGGGGACATGATAAAATGAAGTATTTAGGAGTACGGGTTAGAAATGACTCTGTTGTGGCAGCTAAGGATATGAGGGAAGAGACTAAACAGAAGATAATACAAAAATTGAGAAACTGGAAGCTTTGTTATATGGATATGGATACTAAGATACAAACAATTTAAATGTTTCTAGTCCCTCTAGACTTATACACAGGTCAGGCATATTTTTATCAACTAGAGGAGAAGCTGTGGATAGCAATTAAAAAAAAAGCTAAATGATTTTATCTAGGAAGGGAAGACAGCAAGAGTCAAGTGGGATAATATGATTCTTCCAATAGAACAAGGCAGAACTAGGATTACCCAATTTGAGGGGGCATTTTAGAGCAACACGGTTAAGGCTCTTACACATAGCACAAGCAGAAAACTATAATTCAAAGTGGAAAGGAATGAGTATGATATGGGGGGAAGCTCAAGAAATAAGGAAAGATTAGGATTTTGGATGCAGACTCTTAAGGAGAATAACAGAAATCATACAGAATATTATATTTATAAAATAGCAGGGAGTATTCTAAGAGCTAAACCAGCATGATAACAGAGAAAAGAGATTCTGCTGATAGGGATGACTGTGGATAGGGATACACATAATAGTCAAGAGGGAATGCAATTTATTGGAGAAAACTGGCAAAGGAACTAAGGTATTGGGAGCAAATAACTAGAAAGGGAAAGGGAATAGAATGGGAAGAGGCCAAAAATGTATTTGGACTACAGGTTAGAGATTGCTTTCACTATCAAGGATTTATGTCAGAGTATAGACAAAGAGAAAGAAATAGGGGGTCCTAAAGGAAATACCAGCACTGGTAGAGTTTTTAATAGAACCAAGAACAGAAGCTGCCATTAAAAAAGGAATAATTAGTAGAACATATAAAATATTGCATGATAATTGTAAGAATCAATTAGAGGAGCTTAGAAAGGATTGGGAAGAGAGACTGGATAAGCAATTCACAAAGAGACAATGGGGAGTATATGTATATCTTCCAAATATGCAACAAAGTTTAGAAGATTTAGGATCTTTGCCTGGAAGTGTTTACACAGGTATTTTTATACCCTCAGTAGACTACAAAGAATTTTTCCTCAGGTGGATAGCAAATGTTGGAGGTGTGATGGGCAAGAAAGAGGTGGCTGGGAACACATTTTTTGGGAGTGTAATGAACAGGCAGACCTTAGGTATTCCCTGCGGATCACTCTGTCGGAGATGCTGAGTGAGCCAATTGGATTGACTGGGGAGATGATGTTTTTGAGCTATGATATGGAATCGGAATTGCCTAGACATAGTAAAACATTGCTGAATCTAATTATGGTGACTGCCAAAAAAGCAATTACTAGAAAATGGAAGTCAGACTCTAGACCAACTTTACTAGAAGTAGTGAATATAGTAACAGAGATGAAACAACTGGAATTGGGATCTTTAGAAAAGGGAAGGAGCAAACTACATAGAAAAAATGAGAACTGTGGAAACGATATATGCAGAGAAGGAAAGAGGTTTAGAGGCAGGATTTGAATGAGCCAAATATTGCTTAAATGACAATGACTGGATAAATTATAAGTGATGTATAATGTTTGCAATTACAGTTGTTTCAATGGTGTCTGTGATGTGTAATGTTTGCAGCTAAAGTGGTGTCAGTGTTGTTTGTTTTTCATGTATATAAATGTAAGATTCCCTGTGTCATATGTGATAATTTAATAAAGATGCTTATTGGGAAAAAATGTATTGTGCTTTTTTTTCTATATTCTTTATTTCTAAATTACATTGTATTGTAATTTTCAGGAACTTTTCTCCTCAGCCCTCTGCTGAAAAGGGGCTGTATGCCCAGTCAGACTATTGCAGTTAACAAATGCAATAAATAAATAAAATAAAATAAATACATTTATGCTCAGCACAGATACCAGCCACTACTAAATGTTTTTAATTGACAAAGAGGAAATACCTATGATGACCACAGACAGGTTACAGTAGTGGACTCTACATTTAGGAGGCCACCTATATGATATTATGCATGTGCATAAATAAACATGATTGCATAATAATGTTGAAATATTGTGGAATTTGGTGAATAGAATCAATAAAAAAATCAACAGAGATGGATCCAGTAGGTATATATTATGCATTTTTTTTTTGCACAGTTCACTGTGATGAAAAATGACATGCAAAGGGAAACCTGTAATTATCCATTAATAGTTTAAATGTAAGCTCTAGTTCTTAAGGAATAGCTTACAGATAAAGACTGCTATGCCCTGACTCTCTTGTAGGCCAGTTAATCTTACTATGAATCTCCAAAGTTATATTTTTTTTCATTTTTGCTCAAGTCCTCCTGTGAAGATTGAGCTTCTCCTGGCCACTGCTGATTTGTTAATTCTCCCTGAAAGACAGCCCTTTAGTGCATTCATTCTCTGAAATGAGGCATCATCTTCATCATCATCATCATCTGTCAGGAGGACTGGGATTTTTGTCTTTTAGCCTTAATCCCTCTATGCATGCTTAGTGGTTTCCAAGGGGTTAGCATTCAGTGGGCCTTTACAAGACATGGACATGCCTCTGCATGACAAGATAAGTTGGCACTACTCCCCTTGTAGACAAGTACCTCCATGTGATGCCCAGTCTACAATGAGGATTGTATTTTAGACAGTCTGACTTTGAGAACATGTCCCCCAAGAGAAATGAGAAGGCTAAACTTCATAATTCCTCTCCTCCCTATCAGTAGCTCCGACAAGCACTCAAGCCACTAATTCAGCTTGAGTCACCAGAGTCATAGCCAGGGCTTTCTACCTCTGTGGTAACAAGCTGCTGGCCCCACAGTTGTAATTCCAGAAAAAAAAAACTATATTCCAAAGTGCTAGACATAAAGGAAATCTCATACTTGCAGTGGTGTATGAGGCCCCTGCATGGCTATAGAGACTGAGGACTTAGCCAAAAGTTGCACTGAATGCCAAGTGATTAAAAATGCACTACCTGAATGTTTGTATCCCTTGGAATGGTTATCTGGAACTTGACAACGTGTTCACATTAATCATTTGGATCCATTAGTAAATACAGTGGTTATTATGATAGTAGATGCATATTCATAGTGGACCGAGTATGGAGTTTATAAGGGCTGAAATGAAATTTCTATACTAAATACAGAGATTTGCAGGAAATGTTTTACCATAGCAGACTATCAGCAGAAAATTTTTAGAAGTCAAAAGAATTAATATCATCCTTGAAATGAAATGGAATTAAAATCGTTATAGCTATATCCATTCACCTAACCTCAAAGAACAGTGCTTCAGTAGATTTGTTCCAGTTTCCTAAAAAACAGTCAAGCCTATGAGTGCCTTTGTAAAACCCCAACATTGCATTAGTAAATATTTTTTTGTCTGTCAAAATGTAATGTGTGTAACCAATAATGCTACCTTTTCACAGAAAATTACTCTCTAGAAGGAACATAATAACATCAGAAAAGTAATAACAGCTTGCCTATCCTGAGGCATAATGGGGGGGTTCTCAAGAAGAGGAAGTTAGCCCCCAGTGGTAAAACTGGAGAGTATCTATGCTAGTTTACAAATACTGAGAGCATGCACCAAGACATTCTCAGTCCTAATGGCTTAACTTCGAAGCATGTTGGGAGTGAGGATCAGTTATGGGTAGGGCATAAACAAAAAGTCCCTACAGCCATGAGTATGATGCTGCACTGGAATGCCATACTATTTTATTAGACAACAGAAAAATAGTGTCAGATCAGGCCCAGGTGATAAGTATTGACTTCCAATATCAAAGATTGAGGAGATGCATCAATGACAGCCAATGTTCAGCTGCACAGGGGTCAAAGACAGTCAGACAGAGACAGAAAGAAAAAAGAAAGGTACAGTAGACAGCAAATTCTGTAATCTCAACACCAAGACAGTACACAGGTCAACAAGTAAGGGCCAAATACCATAAGTGCAGTAAATGACCAAGTAGGTCACACTGTGATAATAAATGGATCAGAGAAGTATTATGAGAAAGAAAACTTGGAATATGAAGAAGACATGGAGTCCATTTAAGATTTGTACTAAAAGCAAATGGCCCAAAGATAACAGCCAAGCAATCTCTGAAGAATTATCTCATGAGTGTAATGATCCCACAGAAGTGATTATTGCCACCAGTTCACCTTGGGAGTGATACCCCTTGCCCAAAGACTGTTGTGTGAATTCAGCCACTAACTATAGAGAGACTGGTGATCCCTCCAAAGAGATAGATAGGTCAGTGGAGGTGCCCCCCTTTGTGTATTGGTATAATATAGGAGATTTTCCAGAGAAGTGGCACGTTTTGTTCTTAGATTGATCTGTTAATGATTATAGAAATTGGGTAGGAAATGGCTTTAGCGTCTATTTCTAGGAATTTGGCAGGTAGTTTGTCTACTGCTAGGGTGGAGGGTTTAAGTTTGGTTAGATGTCTATAGATGGTGCAAGTTGGTACAGGTTGAACGGTGAATAAGTTGACATTATTTGATGGGTTATATAGTATAATGGGGGTTGAGGAGGGTGGGTCTGTTGACAGCTTTAGTATAGAGTTGGTAAAGAACTCATTGAATTGAGTGGCTGTGTTTGTAGAGGTGATGACTATGCCTGTATGAGGAATTGGTGATTTACCTGGTTGGAGAATACCATTTATAGTGACCCAGAACTTTTGTGAGTTGGTATTGTGCTTAGTTTAAATTTCGCTATAGTATTTTTGTTTGTCTAGTCTGATTTGTTTTTTTACAGTGTTTCTCATTTCTAAGAATGTTTGCCTATTAGGAGTAGTTTGTTCTGATGTCCAGTGGAGAAGAGATTCTAGAGTTTTGATGTTATCTCCTGGAAGGATATATGATCCTAGGATATTTAGCTGTTTTTGTGTATTTAGACATAACTTAGTAAGCAGGATCTCTGCATTATTAAATGCAGGAATTTCTATGTTAAATAGTTCAACATTGATGTTCTCATATAGGAGAGTGACTCCACCTCCTCTTTTAGCTGTACAGTCTATTCATAGTATGCTATAACCAGGGGGAAGTATTTCTTCATTTTTAATGTGTGGTTTATGCCATGTTTCTGTGAAGAAGATGATCTCGGGTAAGTATAATGCAATGGTTGCATGGAGCTCAGTGGTTTTGTTAAGGATGCTTTCTTATGCTATGATTTATTATTAGAATTTCAGATATTTTCTTATGTAGGCTAGTATTTATTCTAGGCTGTTTTGGTGATTTGTTGGACTTGTTACTGGACCTGGGTTGGGGCTGATATCACCACTGCATAGCAGGTGAGAGGCTATGTTTATTATGCTTTGTAGGTATTTGGAGAAGGCTAAGTCACATTGTATGGATATGTTTGATTTGCTTTGATAATGGAGGAGTTTGTAGGGGTGTAAGTCATAGGTGGCATGGTTAAAGAGTGAGGGTGAGATGAGTAAGGGGTAGTTAGTGAATGTTAGAAGCGAGGTTGAGGTGGGGTGACTCATGTTGGGAATTGTAGTGTTGTTGAAGTAGGGTGAGGTTAGATGGGCTATGATGGTGAGTGCTAGTGTTAGAATTATTTGATGGGAGTACATGTTTGGTTTGTTAGAAGTACTAGGAATGTATAGAGATAACCCTGTGGAATGTGTAGGGGTCCGGATAGTATACTGATAGGATGAACTGCAGCAACTTTGTGAGTGAGGAGGTACTAAGTGTAGAGTGTATAATATGAGAGCAAGGGAGGGGGAGGGGTGATGGTGGTTGTTAGTGTGATTGGCTGAGGGAAGGGTGTTTGGTGTGGGCATGGTAAGGTTAGGTATAAAGGAAATGAGCTAGGGGGGTGGGTGGAAATGGGGAAGGGTAGGGGAATGGAGCGGATAGAGCCCTACCTAAGAGGTAAGACCTGAAAAAAAAGTATCAGGAGTCTGACTAAGTAGTGAAAGAAATTAGTGTTGTGTCTTAATTGCAGGGATTATGCCAGTTACTGTGCTTCCACTATTTATTCACTATGAGTGGAAAAATAACTGTTGTGAAGGAACTTGGGTGACTCTACAGTAGACAGAAATATCGGAGAATTTAAATAACTGTAGAGCACTGTCCTGCTTACAGGATGAGCTGCTTATGTGGGCTAAGATTCAGATGTTTGGTCATGTTCTGCTGCCACCTAGTGGCAGTTAGTTGCAGTTAGTTGCAATGGCAGGGAATAGAAAAGGGGAAAAGACCTTGCAAGTGTGCACACTATGCCAATATAATAAAATTAATTAAAAGCACTAACAACTATATGCAGTAATAAATTAACAGGAAATACACCTACATAAGAAGATTTCAGAGAGTAAAAGTCCCAGTAGTGAGTCCTTTTGCCTTCAGTTGTTTGCGGGATAATTTTCAGAAATTCTTCACTTGGTGGGGAGGCAGCCACAAGTGAAGTAGAGCTAGAGATAAGACTATTTCAGAGAATAAAATCCATGCGTGAAGTAGAGATAGAGCTGTATGAAAAAGGAGACAAAAAGAGATGCAACAAACTCTTGTTGTGAGTAGGCAACAGCAAAAAAAAAAAATTATATGAGCAAAGTATTGGCTTGGAGGAAGCTGTGGGTGCATGTGCATGGAGAGTGTGGGAGGTAAGGATGTACTATACTATTATGAGGTAAGGTACATGTCAGGTAAGTGAACACAACATTAATTCTCACTTGCAATGCACTAATAACATTCCTGGGCTACATTCACTTCCTTTAGTCTGTATGTAGCTGTGTGTTAGCTTTCAATAGCGGGGAAAAAAGAGGAAGGATAAACATACCAGATAATAGTAGAGAAATTAGTAGTTTAGTACAGGCACAACCTACATGGTAACAATAAAGAGTCAGGCAGTCTATTCATTAAATACCAGTAGCCACAGTGGGAAATGCTGAATAGTTCACAGAATTAGCACTGTCCTAGTAAATGCAATATATGTTGAAATTATATCATAGTGTTAGCAAGCATAGGAAGGTGTTCAGGTAACACGTGTGTCCCATTAATTGACCTGTAGTTCTACAAAACAGTTGCAATAATTCAGTAAATGCACTCTACATGTGTGTACACATTTAGCACAATGCTCACATTCAGAGGCAAAGGTCAAAACAGTTCACAGTAAAATTGCAGCAATAACACAGAGGCAGTACTTTCAAACAAAAACTAAGCAAATACATAAACCAAAACTACTGCATGCTATGCTAAATACATGCAGCACAATGCTCACATTCAGAGGCAAAGGTTAAAACAGTGCACAGTAAAATTGCAGCAATAATACAGAAGTGCTTACAAACAAAAAACTAAGCAAATACATAAACCAAAAATACCAGCATGCATGCACACTTCTCAGGGGACCTGATGGGGAGAAGCAAAAGAAGCAGCAGACCATGGACTATTTCAAAAATGGTGCCGTAGTTTAGATATATCTAATGTAGCCTTCCAATGGAAGGGGGGGTGCAGGGGAGGGGGAGGATATTCTGTGGGGGGATGGTAGTGAAACCTGATATAGAGCCCTACCTAGGAGGTAAGAGCTGAAAAAAAAGTATCAGGAGTCTGACTAAGTAATGAAGGAAAGCAGTATTGTACCTTAACCGCAGGGATTATGCCAGTTACTGTGCTTCCACTATTTACTATGAATGGAAAAATAACTGCTGTGAAGGGACTTGGGTGGAATGATAACCCACACTGTTTAACACAGAATGGTGGATGAACAAGACCATCCACAAGTGATGAGCAACTGGAATTGCAGTCTTGTGGTGTTCAAATCCAAGGATAGCCTTGAAAGAGTCAGTGTCAGAGGTTCAACAGGTAGCACACTCTCCTTTGGTGCAAAAGGCTGTGGGCTCTATTTCCACACCAGATAGATAGACTGTTGATACTGCAGTACAGCATAAAGGAGGAGCTTTAGTCCTGAGGATATCATCCTTCAGATGAGTCGTTAAACCAAGGTCCCATCTGCTTGAATAGGTGTTTGCTCTGATGGATGTAAAAGATCTTACAGCACCTATTGAAAAAAGGTAGGGTTCCCTTATTTATATATATATATATACAAAAGAACTACTGACAATATATTTACATATTTATAAATATTTACAAATGTACAAACATATAGATATACAAATCTATTTACATGTATTTATAATTTCCTTTATAGTCATGCAAACTTTTCATCCCTATTAGACCCCAACTCCTTTTTCCATAATCGCCATCTGATTTTACTTAATATTGTTGCTAAAATTCCTTTACCATTAAATATAATTTCATTTATTGTTTCAATCCATATAACCCATATAATATAAAATAAATTACCTATTCTTTTAACATATCCTTTACTTCTGTTCTTATAATATCCATATTTATTTATATCCATGTTTATTTTATCCATTTCTTTTATATCTTCAAAATAAAACTTCTATACATACTTTTCCACATAACTTTTTTACTCTTTCACATTTCAAAAAGACGTCCCATAGTTTTCCGTCGTCTTTTTAACAATGTAATATATTCTGTCACTTTTTTTTTATATGGCATATTTCCTTTTCCTGGCAATGTATCTATTACAAGCCTCCACAAAACATCTTGACATTCTTCTTAGCCATTATTCCAACCCCCCCAAACATTACCTGTATATCTTCTTTTTCATCCATTTTTTTCTTTTCTTTTCTTTTGTACTTATCCCATTAGATTTTCTTCTGTTTTTTTACCCTTTTACCAATAGAATTCTTTTAACTACCTCCCATTTTTATGTCTTTGTTATCATTTATTTCAGAACCTTCTTCTATCTCTTTATTTTTTCCCATCTAATGTTTCTTCTATTTCTACTACTTCTAAAATGTCATCTCTTTGTTCATTTTCTTCTCTTTCTTTTTTCCCTCACTTTTATTTTCATTTTTGCATTCCATCTACAAATGTCCAATTTTGTTATATTCATAACATTTCAATTCACATTTTTGCATCACATCCCATTTCCCCACAAATGTAACATTTTCTTTTATCACAGTTACTTATCAAATGTCCTTCTTTTCCACAAAAAACATGTTTTGGACTATCCACAGTATGTTATGACACTCCTATTCACCTCCACATTTACCATGTTTGGTATGTGTATAATTATTTTCTCGATTTTTAACACAATATTATAATCCCAGCTACTAGATCATAAACCCCTTTTGTCATAAACTTTTGCAATGTCCAGTACTTCTTTACATAAAGATTTCAAATGTCCTTTCAAAGTCTCTGTTTCTACCTCTGTTTGAAATTGTATGTGTATTTCCATTTTTGTTTCCCTGTTAAATGCTTTTATCACATAAAGATTCCATGGGTTACGGTCTTTCTTTTTTTCATATCCTACAAGAAAATTGTCCATTGAAAAAAACAGTCTCAAACATAATGTCACAAAATGTCTCTTTGTTAATAAGAATAAATGCTCTTACCCATGTGCTTTCATACCCAAAGGATCTAATAAATTGTCCCACACTTCATATCTGTCCATATCTTTGTCTTCTTTACATTGAATCTTTACCACATACTTCTGTTTTTCATTTTTTTCTGCATTCTTTTCTGTTACTCCCCTTCTGCTTTCTTTTACTTTTTTTGCAGATGTTTTATTTTCCGTCACTATTCTTCGGGATTGTCTCTGCATCATCATTTTGTATTTTCTCCATAATGTTCCCCCAGGAAACATCTTCATTTTCTGTCTCACTCTGCATATCATTCCTTTAAGTAAATCATACCGCAACCCTGCCAACTGCAGGGTTGTAATTATATATCCATCATTTGCTGACTTATCTCTGTCAAGCAGATTTCTTTGCAACATCTCTTCAGAATCCTTTGCAAATTCTCCAGTCTCGATATTTGCTTTCTCCTCAATTTCTCTCACCTCTAAATCATCTCCTTCTCTCTCCATCTGCCTTCCTGTTTCTCCGGACCACCTTTGCACCTGGAACAGAAACAGGTAGCACTTCTACAAAATGGGTCCCACTTGCAACAATGATTTATAGGGGAATTTCCCCATTGCTCTGAATAAATTTGCCCTAGTATTATAAATATCGCCTTGGGTCTTCCCTGAAAAGAGGCCACTAGCCTAATGGGATTAATCTGGTCAACAAATGATAGACAGATAGATAGATTGATAGATAGATCTACCTGGTTAACTGTTACTAGCTCACAAGGGACATAAAGATGCTATCCAGATTGCTTGAAAAGGACCCCCTAAAAATTGAAGTGAATTAGGATATTGGCTTATTTGGTGAATGTCCACAAGTGTTATTAAAATGGGTATTTATCAGCACGTTGAAGCTTGAAATATCAGAACTAGGAACTTCAAATGCACAATATGGCAAGCCAGAATTGCAGCTGCTTTACAATTCTAAGTGTTCATAATTAAAATTTGATTAATTTATTAATCATGTATGGTCTCAGTACAGGTTAGAGTATGTGAAAGTCAAAGTCAAAGTAAACTTTATGGTCATTTAGAACTACACACGTGTAGTCTAAATGAAATTTCATGCATCAGCTCAATTCTTGAGATTACAAAGGAAAGTGAAACAACACATACAAGTAGAGGAATAAACATAATTAACAAATAAGACACTACTCCAATACATGCAAGAAAGTGCAGAGACATTTACCAACACTCATATGTGAAAAGAATACCCTCCCCTTAGTTAAATTAACTACCCTATTTAAAGTAATACAAAACACACTACAGATTGAAATGCGTAAGTTATTTGTCTAATATTGTACTTGAGTGAGTTAAATAATACTGACAATGGATACAATAAATAAATATTGCACTTACTTAGAATATATAAGTATATATTGCACAAATAAATAAAAATTGACTTATCCAGACCCCTGGGACTAGTGCCCGAATTCAGAAGTCTAATCACTGTAGAGTAGAAACTGCTACTGAATCTTGTAGCCTTGCAGTGGATGCTGCGATATCTCCTGCCAGATGCCAGATGGTTAAACAGTTCATCCTTAGGATGTGTGTTGCTGTGTGTTATTTTGGTGTCCTTTCGGATGCTTCTTGCAGAATAAAGATGTATCGATGGGAGACTGGAACCTGTTACCTTCTCTGCAACCCTCACCTCTCTTCTTAGTGCCTTCTGTTCTGTAACTGTGCAGCTTCCAAACCACATTGTGAAGTTGCAGGTGAGGATGCTCTCTATTGCACCTCTATAGAAGGTAGAGAGAATATGAGGAGGAAGCTTAGCTTTTTTCAACCTTCTTAAAAAGTGGAGGCGTTGTTGCACTTTCTTGACCTCTGATATGTGTGTATGCGGAAATATTGTACTCTTAACCCTCTCCACACTCTCACCCCTGATTCTCAGCACTGGGTGGTTTGTTCTCCTTTTCCTGAAGTGGATGATAATCTTTTTGGTCTTGCTTACATTCAGGTCAAGGTTGTTGCCCTCGCACCAACTGATCAGAGATGCCACCTCCTCTCTGTACGTCCTTTCATCCTCCTTTCTGATGAGCCCCATAACTGTGGTGTCATCAACAAACTTGATGATATGGTTGGACTTGTGCTTAGTACAGCAGTTGTGGGTCAGGATGGTGAATAACAGTGGGCTGAGAAGACATCCCTGTGGAACCCCCATGTTAATTGTGATGCACTTTGATGTGTTCTTACCTGAACACACCCTCTGTGGTCTCTCAATCAGGAAGTCCAGGACCAGTTGAGATGTTTACTGATTCCTAAATGTGCCAGTTCTTCTGTCAGCTGCATTGCTACCACCGTATTAAATGCAGAACTGAAGTCTATGAACAGCATCCTCACATAGTTGCCTTATGTTTATGTTTATGTGATATGTTTGTTACATATGTAGTATTTTTGGGGGGGCTTTTTGTGGCACTACTGTTCAAGGGTAGGCAAGGGAAGCAGTACAAATGATCAAGCCTTAATAAAATGCAGTAAAGAGCCATCTCTGTTTGTGCTGATCAGATCTTCATTTGAAAGTGGAGTTTTCCCTTATACCTACTTTTGTGTGATCGTGGAGTTTGTAATATATATATATATATATATATATATATATATAAATATGTGTTTTTAGATTATTTATAGATTCAATATTGTATTGCACTTGTTTAATTTTCAAAATTTATAATTTATGTATTGTTAGGTTCTATATATTGTTAGGCATGCTATTAAATTACATGTCTTGAAGTTAACCTTATTATCAAATGCATATCACTGAACATATCTATATGAAAATGAGTATCCCATTAAATAATTACTGACCCTTGAATAATGCTGGAGTTTAACAGCATTGGCAGAAGATATAATAATGACAACCCCAAATAAATATCTAGTGTCTTTTGAAGTATTAAAAAGAAATATATAATAAAAGCAAATACCTGCTATTAATAGTCACCATTCACTTCCCTAATTTCAGATGTAAAAGGGAAAGACTGGATATATATGTACACATCCACAGGCTTGATTCATTTATTTGTGTAACAGTAGAGCATACCAATATATACATAAGCATGTACCATATAAACCAGCATTGAAGCACAGCTCTGAGTTCCATGTATTTATCAGCATCACTTGACTGTGATACTTAATCCAAATAAGTGACAAAGAGCAATGATATGACAAATATGATGCTGATATTTTATAATGATAGTCAAAGTCACTGAGCACAGCATTCTGTGCTTTTATTAACATTAAGAAATCTCCATTGGCTGGTTGCTTGGTTTAGATTTGTAGTACAGTTTTTGGTTTAGACTATGATTTCCATTTACTAGTAATTGCTATTTTGGCAGCCACCATAATTAGACTCAGCAAGGCTTTACCATGTCTAGGCAACTCAGAGTCTGTATCATAGCTCAAAAAATAGTTAGTTACACCAATTTGGTTGTCCAGTATGTCTGACAGAGCAGTCTGCAGGGAATCTATAAAGTCTGCCAACTCATTACATTCCCATAAAATGTGTTCCTAGTTACCTCATTCTTCCCTATCACACCTCCAACATTTGCTGTCTACCTGAAGATTAATTCTTTTGAGTCTACTTGGGGTATTAAAATACATATGTAAACACTTCCAAGCAAAGATCTTAACTCGTCTAATCTTTGCTGCATATTTGGGAGATATACATACATCCCTCCATTGTTTCTTTGTGAATTGCTTATCCAGTCTCTCTTCCCAAACCTTTCTAACCTCCTCTGATTGATTCTTATAGTTATCATGCAATATTTTATATGCTCTATTATTTATTCCTTTCTCAATGGCAACTTCTGTTCTAGATTCTACAAAAAATTCTACCAATCCTGGTCTTTCATTTACACCCCCCCCCTATTTCTTTCTCTTTGCCTATACTCTGATAGCAATCCTTTATAGGGAAGGCAATCTCTAACCTGCAGTCCAAATAAGTTCTTGGTGTCTTCCCATTCTATTACCCTTCCCTCTCTAATTATTTGCTCCCAATATAACAGACTAAAATGATCGTCTTTAATTGTCTTTGCTAATTGAGCAACTTAGCTGAGACCAGCATGGCTAGGCAACTTGAAGTGGAACTAGTCTTTGTCGTTACCAGCAAGATTTATATGACAACGAAAAAAGTCAAGAAAGCAGTAACAGCACGTGGCTGCCTAGCATAGTGTGCTATTGTGTTCTTTCTTTTTTAGTTCATTGAAACTTTATTGCTGTCATTTTTATATTACTTTGCATTGTTTGACTACCTTTTATCTGCCTATTTGAATATATCAAAATACAACACAGCCACCAAAGCTCCCAAACTCGCTTGTCCTGTATAAAATAAATGTCCAAAATTCCAACAAAAACACCAGGACTCTGAGACAGCTGCAGGATCCACTGAAGAACTGGACGCTAAGTGGATAGTGAGACTTAGGGCAGATGTGGGTCATGGATTAAATGAATATGTCCCCTTACAGCCTAAGTTAAAATCTAGGCAACTTTTTAGATGATTGTTGTCTATGTGACTTTTGGTTGAATGTTTTATTATATCTTCTCTGTGTGTATATATTTTTAAATTTAAGAATGTATGTACTGCTTTATGGACTTAATAGGTATTTAATGGTGTTACTAGAAGCCATAGGCTGTTTTAAGTCATGTGATTCAAGGGGATTTGTATAAATGAGAGAGGTATGGTTGTTTTATTTTATACTGACATCTGATGAAGTGGGGTTACCCACGAAAGCGCTTGTGTCCATTAAAATTTGCTTGTACTGGATCCTGCAGCTGTCTCCGAGTTCTGGTGTTTTTGTTGGAATATTTGAATATATGTCTTTAAGCAAAATCTTGCCAGCTAGCTGTTTTAACTGCACACATGCTTATTAACTACTGATGACCTTTTCAGTCTGTTGTTGGAACTGCTTTATTGTTCTACAAGAGCTTAGTAGTTCACCAACCAAAAATGCACTCTCATCTCAGCTCCCTGAAAAGGCACCTCACTTCACTCTATTGGCACTGGTCATTAATTTTTATGCAATGTAAATATGTCATTAAGAAATTCTGAGATTGACATACTGTACCACTAGGATGGTGCAGTGGTAGTGTTGTCACCTCACAGCAAGAGGTTCTCCAGTTCGATTCTCAGCTGGGGTGCCTTCTGTGTGGAGTCTGCATGTCCTCCCTACGTTCATGTGGGTTTCCTCCCACGATTCAAAGACATGTGTTTCTCCCCGGGCCTACACTGAAAATTGGCTTCATTCCAAGTCAGAATTTACTGGTAAACAAATGTTAAATAAAATAAAATAAAAATAAAATCCAGTCCACATGTGCTTGTGATGTCAGCACTGATTGTTAATATACATACCTCTCAGCTGTCCAAATTTTCACAGAATATCCAGATTTTTGCCTCATATTTTTGGTCTATTCCTCATAAAGTTAGTGATTTTCTGACAAATCATTGAGGATTGAAATCACTGAATATCCTTCAGAAAATGCATGCTATAAAAAACATATTATTCTATCAGCATTCTAAGTTTATAAGAGTAATATTTGAAATCTGTTCATGTTTTTGGGCCTTTGTCCCCCATAATTTTTGGCTTCATCCACATTTTTTGTACGAAGAGGTTGAGTGATATGTTGATGCAACCATTTTATAATTATGTGTTTATCTTCTTCTCTTTCGGCTGTTCCCGTTGAGGTCGCCACAGTGGATCATCTGTTTCCATTTCTTCCTGTCCTCTGCATATTGCTCTGCCACACCAACCACCTGCATGTCCTCTCTCACCATGTCCATAAACCTTATCTTAGGTCTTCCTCTTTTCCTCTTACCTGACAGCTCTGTCCTTAGCATCCTTTTCCCACTATACCCATCATCCCTCCTCAGCACGTCCAAATCAATGCAATCTCGCCTCTCTGACTTTGTCTCCAAAGCGTCCAACCTGAGCTGACCCTCTAATGTACTGATTCCTAATCCTGTCCATCCTTGTCACACCCATTGCAAATCTTAACATATTTAACTCTGCCACTTCCAGCTCTGACTCCTGCCTTTTTGTCAGTGCCACTATCTCCAACCCATACAACATAGCTGGTCTCACTACCTTCTTGTATACCTTCCCTTTCACTCTTACCAGTACCCATCTGTCACAAATCACTCCTGACACTCTTCTCCACCCATTCCACCCTGCCTGTACTCTCTTCTTCACCTCTCTTCCACACTCACCATTACTCTGAACTGTTGATCCCAAGTACTTAAACACATCCACCTTCGCCAACTCTACTCCTTGCATCCTCACCATTCCTCTACCCTCCCTCTCATTTAAACACATATATTCTGTCTTAGTCCTGCTGACCTTCATTCTTCTCCTCTCTAGAGCATATCTCCACCTCTCCAGGGTCTCCTCAACCTGGTCCCAACTCTCACTACAGTTCACAATGTCATCTGCAAACATCATAGTCCATGGGGCCTCCTGTCTGATCTTGTCTGTCAACCTGTCCATCACCATTGCAAATAAGAAAGGACTCAGAGCTGATCCTTGATGTAACCCCACCTCCACCTTAAATGGATCTGTCACTCCCAGTGCAGACTTCACCACTGTCACACTACCCCCGTACATATCCTGTATCATTCATAAATGATATTATAAATCATAAATTATATTATAATGTTAAATTATATTATACATTATAATTTATAATAATGTGTTTATACAATACTGATTAACCAGCCTCATGTCAAACCGTCTGCATTTATTTTCATTTATTAGTAACATGCTATTGTTAAGCATGTAAGGCCAAAATCACAACTGAATGTTTTGCCTAGTCTTAATCTCATATTTGGTTTAACATTGCTCATTAAACAAAAGCAGTTTAACACACAAATTAACTATTTACAACAATAAGTTGAGATCAGGAATTAATTAGTAGCCATATTGTTTTACTGTTAATGCAGTACAGATCTTAACAGTTGGACCAGTGACTTCACACCTTATATTATAAACTCCTTTATTAAATAGATATATAGCTTAGGTATTTTGTTCTGTATCATGTCCTATTCAAGCCCAGCTTCTATTAAAGCATCCCATACAGACCATTTTATTTGTCTATGGAGTTTTGCTTCTGATCTGTAAGAGTTCTCAGTTCCAGATTTTTAATCTCTGTAATCAACTTTTCTCACATCTTTTATTAAGGGTTTGTCTTTGATTTTTCATTTGCTGATTACAGTTTTCTTATTCCCTAGCAACACTACTAAATGAAACTCTTTCACCTCTTTAGTAAATGATATTATGCACCAACTCAGCAAAAACATCTTTCTACTGAGGTGAAATTCTATTCCAAGTATATTATTTACGTCATTTTTGTAGTGAAGCATCTTCTTAAAATCTCAAAATATATATTCCCCAGGAATCTCCTTCTGAACCATTACGCGTCCAACATATGCTGCTTGTCTGCAGCAACATTATTTTCAAGTCTTGCAGGATATAGAAATATTTGTACAAACATTCCTATGCAAAAATTCTAAATTTTCTTGATAGTTGTATATCTAGGATTAACACATATTTCCTCCCTAAAAAAACGAAAAAGATATATTCCCGCCCACTGATCATCTGTAATAAATTTATTTAAATGTTCACTTCACTCCATGCTATTTTTACCTTTATACTGTATTGTTGTTTCAAGTCTAATATTATCTTATTTGCTCTACTTTTGTATATATAAAGCTGTACATATTGTTCTCTACATTCCTGTCCTAAATCTTCCCAAATGCTCATATGTAATGCTGTTGTTTTTTCATCAGGCACTATGCCTATTATGTGCTTACATTTAGGCATATATATGTATTCTGAATCAAATATATTAATCTAAGATGTGCGGCCTTACAACATAGCTCCAAATCTGGAAGTCACAAACCACCCTGTTCCTTTCTCGGTATTGTTTTTGTTTCCATTGCACTTCTCTTAGTTCCTGTTATACTAACATATTTCAGTTTATCAGATATAACTTATATACCATGTTCTAGAATGGTAACATAGAATCTTGTTTATCTGCAAAAAATGTTTTTTATTAGTATTTTCCAGTTATCTAATTATCGTTAATTGAATTACGTTCCAGTCTAATAGCTTTAAATATAACCAAAAGTGATAGTGGACAACCCAACCTAATTCCTTTTGTAAGGATAAACACTTTAGACAGCTAACCACCACAATTTACCCTAGCTTGAGCTCCTTCATAGATCTTAAATATTAATATTGTTCACATTTGTGAAAACACAAATTCCTTAAGGGACCTCTTCATAAATTCTCAACTCAAATGCTTTATCAGCATTCATGCCTATTAACATTAATATGTTATTCTTCTCCAGTGCATTCTTTTTAATCAAAGGTTCTGTTAATATCGTAAAATGTTGCCTAGCATCCATAAACCCACATTGGCAAAGGTTTATTATATTCAACAACATCTTTGCCATCCTTTGCCAAAGTTCTCATAAACCCTTTATTGTCATGATTTAGAATTGAAATAGATCTGTATGACAAAATTAGAAAGAAGGGTATTAACATCAAAATAAAGGAAATGAAAGAGGGCAAGCTGATTCTTCCAACAGAATAAGGTGGTTTGCTTTGCAGTCATACTTAAAGGCAAATCAGTGAAGACAAAAAACAATACTATAATAACTTTCAAAATAATACTAAACACAACCCTAAAAAAATTGGATATCCATTAAAGAAATTTTATATCCCAGCCAAAAATTCAACCTAACCCCTCTCCGGATAACTCACCACTTGAAACTGCAGAACAGTTTAACTCTTTTTTTATAGATAGTATAGCATCTCCAACCAAGGATTTCTCAGCATCTAATTCCAACCCTGCCCAACAGCCAGCAGCCACATATCACCACATCCACTTTCACCTTCAAACATGTGCCCACATCATATATAAAACTGCTCTTAAACTTAAACCATGTTCTTCTTCAGATGATGACCTTCCAAGCGAGTACCTGAAATAGCAGCCAATAGCATTGCTTATCAGTCTCAGTCCTTATAAATAGGTCAATCCAGGACTCCCATGTCCCCCCTCTCTGGAAAAAGTTACACATTGTCCCTCTGCACAAAGGAGAACATTCAACAGGCATGAATAACTTTAGACCTACAGCAATGTTATCTCCCCTCACCAAAATACTTTAAAAATGTATTAAAAAACAATTGACTATCTCCTGCAGAAAGAACTCCTGTCCCATACACAACATGGCTTCTGTCCTTCCCATAGTACTAGCACTGCACTTCTAACTTATATACATACTGTCAATAAAGCTAGAGATTGTGGAAACTAGTCTCTCCCTTATTTCTAGACTTGTCTAAAACCTTTAACACAGTTTGTTACAGCAAACTTCTTCAAATGTCCTCACTACGTCTCTCTCTCCCTCTCTCTCTCAGCCCACCCTTCTGTGGATCACAAGCTATATGTCCAATAGGTATCAGTCAGTAAAATGGCACTCTACACTCTCTCCTTATCTCCCAATCATCACCATTGTACCACAAGGTTTTATCTTTGTTCACCTCCTCTTTAACATTTTCACCAACACTCTTTACACTTCCACACAACAAGCTACCCTAATACAATATGCAGATGATTCCACTCTCATTTGCACATCTGACAATGTGGTACACCTCCAAAAAATTACTCAGGATGCTTTAGCAGCCACTGAAACATGGCTTTATAACTCACAACTTATGCTCAACCCAAAAAAGCCCAAACTACTACTTTTTCCCCTAAATCCCTCTCTCATGAAAAAAAATAAAATTAAAGTCCCCTCTCTTGATAATACAACCACTGAAGTCAATTCTCATAGCAAACTGTTAGGGGTGATAGTGGATGATAATCTTACATTCAACCTGCATATACAAAATTGCATAAGAAAAACTCATCAAAAACTAGGGATGCTTTACAGAGCCAGAAACCTTTCTTACCAATGCAACTAAAACTACACTTGCCACTACTTATCTCCTCCTCACTCTTCTTTATGGAGCTGTCATCCTTACTAACCTCCAGGCTTCACAAAATTGAAACTTGAACAATGCTATAACAAAGTTGCTAAATTTGCAGCACATACCCCATTCAGAACCCACCACAGTATAGCACTGAAAATCCTAAATTGGTTAGAACTGCCACATCAACTAACATATACACAACTTCTTACCACCTATAAAATTATCTAGCATCCATCTGCCTGTCCAGCACTAAAAAACATTCTATACAACTCTGTTCCCAGTCTGTCATTGCAATCCAGTGACCAAAAACTCCTGTCTGTCTATAAACCTAGCAAATCTGCTGGGCATTGTTTATACTCGTACAAGGTTGCTAAAGCCTGGAACTCCTTACCTGTAGCCATCAGATCTATACCCTCCCTCCTATCTTTCAAAACCACTTTGAAAGATTTCCTAGCTAAAATCTGGATCTTTTCTTGCTCACAACCAGGATAACCTATATCCCTAAATGTGAACAAGTACCTTTTCATTCCTTATACCTCCTTACTGTCCCTTCTTCACTTACTTCCTTACTGCTATCTAATTTTATTCTATGGCTTTCTCTCTAAATATACCATAAGCCTGTTTTTCCCTCATTTCATATTGCAATTCTTATTTGTATTAGACTAACTTACCTTTAATTTCTCTAAATATTGTCTAAAATTTCTCTAAATATCAAATGATTTTCATATACTTTGTATTGATTCTTAACCAACATTTATATTATCGGCCAGATTCAATAAAGCCTACATGGCCTGTTTCCACTATAGTGCACTGCTTTGGATTCAATAAGTGGCTCTACACAGTGTGTAGAGGCGTGAACCACTGCACAAACAAGATAAACAAGATAAACACCATGGAATGCAAATTACTGTATAAGCAGCTTAATTGTATGCTAATCAACCAATCCAAGATGGAGAAGCTATTCAACAAGCTATAAAACAAGTGTATAAACTCAGTGCTGGTTTTCCCTGCGAATTCCAAATTCTATTTAAATACAGCCATGGAAAGGAGTCTACACAGAAACAGTGTTAGGGGCTGCTGTTGGTTTAATTCATGTGTATGTGCAACAAGCTGAAGTCTATGCTGCTGCTGCTGCTAATAGACCAAGGCCAAGAAGGAGAAGAGTTTTCAGACCCTGGGAAACTTATCACAAGCTACATGATGTGGAAATTGTAGAGCACTATAGGGTAGATAGAGACACACTGCAGAAACTCTGAAACCTCTGTCATCTTCAATTTAGAGCCAGGGCAAACCGAGAGGAAACAATCCCTGTGGAGACAAAGGTATGTGTAGCACTAAGAATTTTAGCTACAGGTACCTTTCAGAGATCAACAAAGGACATGTTGGGGGTGTCACAGGCATTAGCATCCAGGATCCTCCATTAACTCTTGAATGCTATGCTCCAACATGCTAGTGACCACATATATTTTCCCTGTACTCCTGAGGATAGGGCCAGAAGTATGCAGGAGTACTACCCTGTAGCACATTTCCCTGAAGCATTGGGTGCCATAGATTGCACACATAGAAATGAAGGCACCACCCGGGGAATAGGGAAGACTCTATATTAATAGAATGTCTTCCACTCTATTAACTGCCACGTTGTGTGTAATGCCAAGGGAATCATCTTGAATGTGTGTGCTGGCAACACAGGCAGTTACCACTACTCATATATCTGGCACATCTCCCAATTGTATCAGATGTCCCACAGGATCATTTACTAGGGGATACAGGTTATGCACTGGAACTGTGGCTGATGACACCCATCAGAAATACACACACACCTGCTGAAGAACACTATAATGGGGCACACGCTCAAACCAGAAATATCATAGAGTGTGTGTTTTGGCTGCTGAAGTCGTGGTTCTGGTGCCTTGAAACATCTGAGGGAGCCCTGAAGTACAATCCACGGACATGTACTGAAATATTCAGAGTATGTGCCATGCTACACAACATCATCCTGAGAAAACAGCTAGAGTAGGATCAACAAGGGAAAGGGGCACACATCCTACCACCAATGGCAAGGTCACCACAGCCACACACAGGTGAGGAGTCAGAGGGGTAACCAGCAGCTGTTGTGGGTGTAGGAAAATGTAGGTGTGATCAATATGCTCTCACTTTGGCTAAGAGACAATGCATAGCACACTCACTCACCACCTAAGGGCCTAAAACCTTCCTCCTATGCACATATACTATAGTAACATTGATGCCATGCAGCTCTCACAACCTTTACCTCCCCATGTATTGGCTGTGTACTGCTTGCACCAGACAGAGTCAGCCCTAACTAAAAATTTAGCAACTGATGGATTTACAAGGTAAGTGTTGAACCTGTAGTGTATTGTGTAATAATATGAATGACTGGCATATCCTTCCATGTTGTTATTTGGTAGTGTAAGCAAGTAAAAGGTGGGAGATTTGTACAGAAATTACTTTAACGTATGACAGCAGAGACTTATTTGACTTATATTTGTCTATTATTAAGTAGTAGGCCTCAGGCATCAAAGATTCACATAGTCATACCTCTCAAAAGTAGTGATGGAAAACCATTAAAGAGAGAAGTTAGAAAGTAATGATACACATTGCATTTTCAGACTTCACAACCCTTACAAGATCATTAACAATAAAGATGGAAAAGTTTGATGCTATCAGCTGTCTAACTTTCTGAGACCAATATAAGTCAAAAGTACAATTACCAGTTCAAAATCACAAATGAGGATATACTAAGCACTAGGTCAGCTATGCACCCTGAGCATCAGACACAAAGCTTATGTATCCCTGAATCCAAAAGATACAAAACAGGGATATGGCACAGTTATCGTCACTTACACAGGGTGTTGTGGGGAGGTGGGGGTAGGCAAGAAACCTAAGGTCAATGAGTGCGTGTGACTAAGAAGGAAAAGCAGGCAGACATTTGGATAAAGCAACAAATGGCTAGTGAGACAAAATGAGTTTTAAGTTGCGTGGCTGAACCATGTAACTGTTGTGTGTGTCTGTATTGGTCCTCCAGGTGAAATTGTTTTGTAAGTGTCTGCATGAACACAGCCAAGCTGTCTGCTAGCTCTATGTCTTGGTATGTTGGACAGGTGTAAGCCATGTATGGTAGAGGTAGCAGTTCATCGTTGTTGTCCCCGACCATGAGAAGTGGCTCTGCCAGGAGTTGCATCAGCATGTTCACACTCATGGTCAGATACACTGCTGCTACCTGAATGTGACTGATGTCTGTTGGATGAGCTCCCCTCATGAGGACATCTAGAACTATGATCCAATGGACTGCCACATCTGGATGTGGACAACTCAAGCACTGACGGAGCAGTGGAAGTACTGCCACTGTGGGAGTGTGATTGGGCATGGCCACGTTAGCTAACATCAGATGAAGTGGCTGACCTACGCCCACAAGGATGTCATCCCCTCCCAGTAGACATTCCATCGTAGACAACACTCTTTCCAATGTGTCATTTATCCAATCCATTGAATTGGCAACATGATGGAGGCAGTCATGCATGTCAGCCTGTGCCACATCTACAACCCTAAGCATTTCTCCGGAGGACCTATGGGAACGTGCCTGTGCCTCCACGATGGCCTAAACATATGTTGAGGGGCATGAGAAGAGACCCCTGGATCAGGTGGAGGATGGAGAGTTGGCCTTCTCCAAGCACCACTAACAACCCTCCTAAATGGCACCTCACCCACACTTTGGCTATGGCCAGAGTCAACAGGCACTGAAGCCACAGTAACCACACTTCCCTGATTGATTGTCTTGCCCTCCACCTGTCCAATATCTGAAGGTTCACTGGAATTTGTAAGTGTAGGCCTACTGGCTGTGTATAATGGAATTCTAGGGGATGGCTGTATGTCAACTTCACTGTCATATTCAACTGCTGCACCCCCTGACTGTGCCTTTATTTGGCCACCATCATCACCAGAGTCTACTGATACTCTGATGTCAGGTAGTAGAAGTCCTACATTTCCACTGTCAGGATCACCTGTGATAATAAACAACAAACATGGGAACAATTAATATCTACAGTTCTATAGTCCAATATATAATAACAAAATTACAGTGGTGCCACTATTAGACAGTATGGCAATACACACAACATTCCTAACATCAACGTTGCACACTAAAATATTTCTTTGAATTGCTCATCAGTACTGACATAAAAAATGTTTGGCTTACCATCTGCAGATGATGGTATGCTCTGTATGCTGGATGGTCCTGAAAGACGTTAAGCAAAAGGTAAGGACAACATCAACACAATTAACAATAACACAGGTGGTAATACCTTTTCCCCTCTATATGTCCATTAACTATACTTTTTGACAAGAACTTGGATGACAAGTCCAACCTAAGCACATGTGTAGTCAATCAGAATGTGTTGTTAACTGTAGCAATCTTCAGTCCGCCCCCCCCCCAAAAAAAATTATTGTGAAACAGAACTAAAATTTTGATTTAAATTGTTTTACTATACAGCAGTATTTATCACTTGAGTTACAAAAGCCTACCTGAAAGCTCCTCCTGGGACATGCTTGCAGTCCCTGAAACAGTGGCACCAATGTCAAGGACATGCTGTTCTCAACTTTCTTGGAAGCTGTCTGGATCCCTGACAGTGAAAAGGAACTCTTCATCTGCTGTTAGTGGTGGCTCTATAGCAGGCCCCCAGTACCCATCTAATCATGTGCCACTGCAGCGTTTCTCCTCTGTGCAGGTGAGATCATGTCAGTAGCCCTATGGCGCACCTGGTCATGTGTCTTGCTGTGGCTGCACACTTCATTAATGTCTGCAACTATCTGCTTCCAAATTTATATTCTGCCTGACATAACTCCACATCCCCTCTCAAGCAGGAAGGCACCATGCCACCTAAAATCTTCAACAATGTCCTGATTCTCAAGGTCAGTGAAGGGTGGTTTTCAAGGACTGAAATGCCTGGGTACCATAGTCCTAGGTGTCCTAAAAGACAACAGAAGGATAATGCACATACGTATCACATAACTACAAAATGACTGTTCCAAGATAAAACAGAAAAGGTGGCATTTTAGTATTACCCACTGAAGAAACATGCAACAGACTAGATATTTGAAATATGAACAACAGGCTGGTTGCAAAAAAAGGAGAGTAAAAATCACAATGCATCCTTGTTTGTGCCATAAAAGAGTTCCCCCACCCCAGAACAACAGGCAAATGACACATTTTTCTAACAAACCATCTTTGAAATGCTAAAAGTGCTGTCAAATTAACCGTCCCTGAAGCATTTTTACAGATTTAACCTAGAACATTCCATGTTAAGGTATTGCCAATCATGTATACCTGTGAAATGCCTATGCCTCTGCTGTTTGGGATATATTTTTCTGAGGTGCAGGCCAAAACCAGTTGGATATGGCTGACCAAGTTTGCAGATGACTGCAAGCTGGGTGCTGTCAACAATTCCCTTAGTGATGTGGACATCCTCCAAGAAGGTCTCACCCAAACAAATGACTGGTGCCAGAAACATGGCCTCAAACTGAATGCCAAAAAATGCATCATCATCTCCTTTGGGGAGAATGATGTCCCCAAAAATTATCACATTGATATTGAGGTCCGAAGCATGCAATCAGTTGTGAGGGACTTGGGCACCCAGGTTGATAGCAAACTGACTTTTGACCACCATATTGCCCCTGTTGTACGGAAAACTTTCTACATGGTCCACCTCACTAGTAATGCCATCTCATTCAGGGACAAGGTGGTCATAACATCCCTGTATTCTTCCCTTATAAGACCCATTATTGAGTACAATGCCCCTTTCAGAATGTACCTCACAAAGCACATGCAGCAACTGGAGAGACCATAGAGGTTCCACACCAGGAGAATCCAGGGCCTCAAACATCTACCCTACACAGATAGGCAAAAGGCCCTGCCCCTCTACTCAGTCTCCTACGGACTCCTCAGAGGTGACCTTTGTCTGGCATACAAAGCAATCTCAGACCCCGCCTTGATAGGACTGTTGTATATCCACAGGTCAAGCTCCACTCGAGTAACCCACATGCACAACCTCAACCTAGTCTGTGACATCAATAGAACTTGTTGGAAGGACAGATTTCTGACCCAGCGACTCCCCCTTTGGTGGAATAAACTCCCTCTCTACATCAAGCAGAGTACTTCATTAACCCTTTTTAAGTGCAACCTGGATAACTGGATGGGGAACAGAAAATACACCCCTGGGATTCCACCTGTGTCCCTGCTGGACAGTGGCATAGGGTGCTGACTTGTTAGAACATGGGCTAAATTCTTGGCTAGGCTTGTAAGAGCCTCAGGGCCAATAGCCTAGTAACTTCCAAAGATCCTATGAGCCAAACATGTCCATGCCATCAGTATACTTCTAATTTATGCATACAGATAAAAGTGTAAGAGCCTTTGCTAATCCAAAATAAAAAAAAAAAAAAAATATATATATATATATATATATATATATATATATATATATATATATATATATATATATATACACACACACACATATATATATATATATATATATATATATATATATATATATATATATACATATATATATACATATATATATATATATATATATATATATATATATATAAACATATATATAGATATATATATATATACACATATATACATATATATATATATATATATATATATATATATATATATATACATACGCACACACACACACACACACACACACACACACACACACACACACACACACACACACACACACACATCTTTTGGTGTGCTCTTTATCAAATTTGTGGTTTTCTGCTATATCACTGGGATGATCTCAGGACTGATGTGACTCAATTACATACATTTGAGTTTCAGACTTCAAATCCTTTAGAACATCTTAACACAATCCCCTGGTTGGTCTAACACATTTCTAAAGATGTCAGATATGTCCTTATTTCTGGGTCATTGTTTCCCCATTATGTTGGCCTTTGTCCAGATGTCTTGCATTAAGAGATTGAGAGCTATCTGTTAAGCCCTGGTGATCATTGTGGCATTCCACACAAAACCACGGACCTTCAGTGTTCTGATTTAAACAGGATTGCTATCCGTGTTCACTTACACAATTTCCTTGAAACCTCGCTTATTTACGTTTAAATGCAGTGCATGGCATGAAGGTTCCCTATTATATTGACAAAAGTATGGCTTGTTGAAATGCCAAACATCGACAGCTAAACTCCGAAATGGCAAAACCGCGAACGGCCACCTAAGCAAATTTTTTCTCAGGGAAAAAAATTTGCTTGGCCGTTACCAAGAATTTGCCCTTTTCCTCGATGTAGAGCAATCTCGGAGTTAGTATATTTAGTTAGGGGGTGTGTGGCGAGCTGGGGGGGTCGAACCCCCCCACACTTTATTAAGATTTAAAGGTTTTTGTGGTATCCATCGGTCTTAGTCTTAGGTGGCCATTCATGGTCTTGCCATTTTGGAGTTTAGCTGTCGATGTTTGGCATTTCGACAAGTTAAACTTTCATCGATATAATAGGGAAGCTGGCATGAATATGCAATAGGCGCTGCTGCTCATGGCGCACACATGTAAACTTCATGTAGGCTTTGCACGGAGCCTACTCAGAGTTTACGAATCCCAGGGTATATCTAATTTGTATAATTATTTAAACTGCAGATGTTTTTGTTTTATGTTTGAAGACTGTAAAAGTATTGTTCTTAAAATGCTTTGTAATAATTTGGAGCTTTTCTCCCTGGGCCTCCACTGAAAATGGGCTTCTACCCGGTCTGACTTTCCCAGTAATCAAATGTCAATCAGTAAATATGTTTTATTCTGTTTAATTTATATTATTTGTCTTTCTTTTATAAACTGGTCATTCTTAGTCTGTTATCAGTTCTTTTGTCACTTTATATATTTTTCTGTAATAATGTCACAACTGCATCTGGTCTCTTATAAAAAAACAATTCCCTTCCTACCTATGACATAAGCAGCACATTAACTATATATACATTTACAACACCACAAAACTGACAGTCTGTACAATAGCAGCATAAAGCTCTTTCCAGTGTTGTCATTCACATTCTGATGGGCAGGAGAGTAGCTACTGTAAATCACTAAACTGTTTACTTTCTTTGCCTGGGCACTGGAAATTCTTAGTCAACATTTGCTGTCATTTTGTCATCGGACTTACCATTATTCAGAAATTACATTATACATGAAATATTATAAGGTTAACATAAACATCTGTACTTTCCAGTCAAAAATATTCTGTTATACTGCACTGGGATCAGACAGATAAGGCTCATCTGTTGTCTTTTTTTTTTTTTACTTCAAAGACTGTGGTACTGTCCAGTGACACTCATGGAGGGCTTTGGTTGTTTCTGCTTTGTTCTTTGCACTTCACTGTCTGCTCCATTTGGATTTGACTCAGGCATTTTAAATGAACTGTATTATCAACCATTTTTTCAGGAAAACAACACCTTTATTTACAATCACAATCTTAAACACCCCTTGGTGATCTTCATGCATGATGCCAGCAATACCTTTCTTTGGCAGATGGTTTGATTTTAACTAGCTACTTTTCTTCATTTCCTTCTTATACTCAACAAACACAACCCAGCACCAATTATTTTAATTACATTATCATCTGTGTCACCTATGCAGTCCTTCCACTTTATCATACGTCAATTTCATACATTATAAATCATTGCGACATACAGTGCAGCTATCTTCACCCCATCTCTCCTATCTCTTTACTCATTACCCTTTGTTTCTACAGGCTCCGGTTTACTGTGTAGCATCTATTATTTTTGATAGTATTTATATATTTCTCCCCTTCTGTATACTTGTAATGATGTGTATGGCCTCTTGAATGGTAGGTGGGGTGTCTTATTTCCACTTCTTAGACAGACCACGGTGGTGCAGCGGTTAGCATTGTCACCTCACAGCAAGAGGTTCTCCCATTCGATTCTTGGCTGGAATGCCTTCTGTGTGGAGTCTGCATGTCCTCCCCGCAGTCGTGTGACGTTTAAAGATATGTAGGTGTGTGCATGAAGGGGTGTGCCTTTTTTGAAAGTTGGGCATCGGGCTGGCAACTCAGCATCGTAAAAATCCACTGCCAATCATGAACGGGCCAGAGTTCAGCTGTGGTGAACCCTAACCAGGAAAAGCCAAAAGACTTTATGACAGCCACGGTGGTCCAGCAGTTAGCATTGTCACCTCACAGCAAGATGTTCTCCTGTTCGATTCTCGGCTGGAGTGCCTTCTGTATGGAGTCTGCATGTCCTCCCCGCAGTCTAGTGACGTTAAAGACATGCAGGTAGGTGCAAGCGTGATTGGGCATGTCTTCTTTGAAGGTTGGGCGTCAGGCTGGCAACTCGGCACCATAAAAATCCACTGCCAATCATGAGCAGACCAGAGTTCCACTGTGGTGACCCCTAACCGGGAAAAGCCGAATGTCACACACAGTGATCGATTTTTTTCACTCCCAACAATATTACATTTAGCAATTGCTTTGGTCTCCTCTGTTATCTGCCAATCATATCTCAGAACAAACAACTCATTTTTGATTGTTATTTCCTATTCCCAAAGGTCATAAATCAACTTATTTAAGTCTTCTTTAAGTCCATCTAACTTAAGACATTCCCAAAAAATATGCATCGATGTGCCCCCTTTGGGTTCATTGCACCTCCAGCACTTATCTGGGATTATAGAAAATATCTTTGCCAGTCTAGTAGGCATGTAAAAACAGTGAAACAATGATGGAGGCACTTTCATGCAAATATCCTAAATCTTGTTTGGTGACATATCTAGGCAATTGCAATGTATGTAACCAGTGTTGGTGTATGATTTTTATCTGGAACTCCTACTCCCATCCCTCCCTTACATTCATGTATATTTTTCCACATAATTCATGCAATATTCAATAGTTTTGTTATTAATCTCTTACCTGTCCCCCTTTCTATTTTTCTTTCATTCATCTCTCCTATTATCTTAGATGGTTCACCAAGTCTTTGCCTCCTATAGGCCATCTGCTTCCATTTTGCTACTACCTACCTGTATTCCCATTCCATGTCCTTAGGCAGACCACATTCCTCTAGTATCTCCTCTCACTTTTTCAGCATTTTCATCTCTTAATATCTGTGGCCAGTATCTAACTATTTCTTGCCATTGCTTCTGCCTCAACGATATAGATCGTCTCTGTCTTTCCTTTCTTATCCTAGCTATAGGTAGCATTGCATTGCTTCTTTCCATTTCAAACAATCCATATCTGTTACCATTATAACTATCTCTGTAAATCCTGTAGTATTGGCAGCCCTAGACTTCCCTTGGCTCCTCTCACATTATTTCCACAAGATCTACTTGTCTTTGTCATCTCTCTTTTTCACTTTCATCATGTGCTTCCAGTCCACCTTATATTGGGTATCCATTAGCCATAACATATTTGCTATTCTGAATGTTTGTAAATATGTATTAATCTCTGGCAGTCCCCGCCCACCCTATCAGTTGATAATCTTTAAATTTTCCCTGCTACTCTCAGTCTTCCTCCTTCCGATGTAAAATCCCGGATCATTTAATCTGACCTTCCTCCAATGTTCTTCTTGTGCTTTTTTTCAATACACCTACCCTGGGTATAAAAATAGTGGTAAGTAATATAGTTGCATTATAACTATCTTCTGATCCAAATCTAATTTGATGCCCCACTATTTCTAAAATTACATCCTTACCCTGTCATAAATCCTTTAATATGTTATTTCCAATGACCTCTACACTGTATTTTAGCCATACTCCTAGGTATTTCAATTCATTTCTCCAAGTGTTTGCTGTACATTCACTACCAATCTCTCCTAGTTTCAAATTTATACTCATAATTGGTGTTTTCTCTTCATTCACTTTATATCCCACCCAATCCTAAGACTTTACAAGTACCCCCAGATTTTTCCTATATCATCTTTTAAGTATATCATGCCCGTACATTGTAATTTTCCTTTGCCTATATCCCCACTCATGACCTTTTACCACTGATTCTCTAATAGTTATGGCTAGCCATCTTAAGTGCAGCTAACAGCAGGAACAGTGGACAAAATTGTCTGGTACATCTAACTAACCTTATTTTCCTTTGACACCCTTGCCCTCACTTTCATTCCTACTCTTGCCCACTTGTACAAGCTTCTAAACATATCCACCAACTCAATGGCAAGCTTCACTTCTGCAACAAGTCATAGAAATAACACCATTTTACCCAGTCAAATACTTTCTTATTGTGCCCTGGGAGATAATATCTACTTTGTTATTTTCCTGTTGTGCATTCCACATTATTAACAATAGTCTAAATGTTTTATCCACCATCCTCCTTCCCACAAACCCAGTCTGCTCACCATGTATTACTTCTGGTATTATTCTTGAAAGTCTCTCAGCCATTGACATCAGCATTTATGATCATGATTGATCACAGAAATTGGTCTAATTGAAGAAGGAAGCTGCAGATCCTTCACTATCACCTCTTCATTCCATGATGATGGGTGGTCCTCCCCTTGCATTACACTATTAAACATCCACTCCCAGATACTTACCACCCTATCCCTAACTTACTCCCAGAGCTCTGTTGGAAGTCTATCCCTTCCAGACTATTTCCCTTTCTTCATTACCACTATCATTTTGATCAGTTCTTGTAATAGGCTTCATCAATTTATACTTCTTTTCTACAGTGATTTCAAGCAGCACTGTCTTCTCTCATTTAAGTGTCCTTTCATCCCCTGCTTGCAATTTCACTCTATCTTCCTCATATAATTTTGCTTACTACTTTCTGAAGTCCTATAATGTTGTTGTTGTGTCTTTCGGCTTTTCCCGGTTAGGGGGTGCCACAGCGGAACTCCGGTCCGCTAATGATTGGCAGTTGATTTTTGCTTGCTGAGTTGCCAGCCCTAACGCACGACCTTCAACGAAGGTACGCCCATTCACGCATGACTCCACGCAGAAGACGATCTAGCTAAGAGTCGAACCGGTCAGCGTCTTACTGTGAGGCGACAACGCTACCGCAGCACCACCACGATCTGAAGTCCTATAATATGCCTTCTAATGTCTTTACCTCAGTGCCTCTACATCCACTTCCAGTTTATATACTCCTCTTTCAACCTCCTGATGTCTTAATTGCACTGCCAGTATTTTAACTGCCCTGACAGTGTTTAAAAATGCAATTTTCTAGTCCTACTTTTTGTAACTAAAATCCTCTCATCTTCAATTTCTTGTATTTTTTTTTTATGGAGGAGAACCCACCCCTTACTGCCTCTCCACATTCATTCCCCATTCAATATATTACCTCTAGTTCATCTCTCATTGTCCTTCTGTTCATTGTTGATGCCTGGTGTCTTTCATGAATTTTTTACCTGTATTTTCTTTCTTATCTCCATCTTACACCTATGCCAACTTTCTCCATTAGTCTCTCCACTCAGAATTGCATTCATTTCCTGCTTCAACCAGTCTTTAATTTTCCTTCCACAAACATCCACACAGTGCTAGTGCTTCAGAATGGCATTCTCAACTCTCATTTTTAATTCCACCAATAAAAGGGTATGATCAGAAAGGTCAATGGTTCCTGTTTGATCTTCTCCACTGCTTCCTGAAAATCTGTATTTACATATATCTTCTGTCTAATCTTGTCCGGGTGTGCTGTCTGCCTGAGAATGTATAGCTTCCCACTTCATCCCACCTATGTTTGGTTCTCCAGATATTTTTCCATTCTGTTGCCTTCAAACAAGTTTTTAAGAATTAACTTTCCTTTGAAACTTTCCTTTTTTCTCAGCACCTTTTCTACAGCATCATACTTATTATCATATTCCAATCACCAGTCAGTAAGTATAGCCTTTCATGAAATACAAATATTATAGCTAGCATTCCCTTCAAATAAGTCACTGAACTTCTTGGAGGAATATACAAGGGTGATCCTCTGATCACCTATATATCTTTTAGCAGCTGCATACATAACTTTTTCATACGTTCATAGGTAAATATTTGTCTAACTACCCTGAGGACCATTTTAAGCCTAGCCAATTTCTATCTCGGCACTTGAATTAACCAATCTCACTTGGTGTTAGATTGGCCTTACCCATCCCATGGTCTGTATTGATATATTGCCCCTAGTGGGAATAACTGGGATTATACTATAGATAATTTGACGAGACCCATACATGGGATAAAACATATAGGTCCTGCCACTGTCCATTTGCAGGACAGGGGAAAGTCCTAGTGTTAATTTTCTGTTTTCCATCCATAGATCCAGGTAGTGCTTGAATCTGGACAGGAATGAGCTTTATTTTACTTGGATGGGGAGTCTATTCCAGAGCAGTGGTATACTCTGCAAGATATAATACCTATCCCTTCAAACTATTCTGTTAATGTTGCAGAAGAGGATAAGGTCTCTAGACCAAGTATTTCTGATGCTCTCTATTTGTCCCTACCAGCTAATCAGTAAAACAGCTCACTTTACCTATTCAGGCATGTCCAAAGGGCAGTTTCAGGTGTACTCTCCAGTCCAACTGGTGAATCTGGGCATTTTGAGGCAATGTTACAACTGCCTCATGTACACAGACAACATTCTCCTCCTACCACCAAACACTAATATATGCAAGTGATGCAATTATACAGCCAAACTAGAGGCAAAGCTCTCTCAACCCAAGACTGTAACTGACAGTCAAGAGGAGAAGGAAAATACTTGCAACTTTCCACCAATCTCTCACAGACCTACTAAACCAACACCGGCAAGTAACACACATAAATACACGAAAACATACTCGGAGGCTCTAAATAAAAATCTGTAAAAGCAACAGAGACCTCCAAAGCAGACACCCAAGCAACCTCCACACCCCATCACAAACTATGAAACACATACTTCACATAATCAGTGTGCCATGCAATCACAGCCCTTAAGGCAAAATAACATACCCAACACACTAGTAATAGGCAATTCTATAGTCAGGCACACTGATGTCCCACTAACTAGACTGGTCAAGGAGAAGGTTACAGTAAGCTGCCTGTCGGGCGCCAGGATCTGCCACATAACACAAGCACTCAGGTCAATCCAGAACAAGTACAAATACGACTCTATCATAGTCCATGTTGGTGTGAATGACCTGAGATGTGCCTCTCTGGACTACATGAAAAGAGACATGGAAGAGCTCTCTGATCATGTAGCCCAGACTGGTATGACCCTGACCCTGAGTAGCATCCTGCCCTCACCAAGAATGATGCCACAGTATAAAAAAAATGATCAGTTTCAACAATTGGCTAAGTTTCTGGTGTCATTCAAAGGGGATCCAGTTTCTGTCCACCTGGGATGACATGCTTGATAAGCCACATTGCTTCACAAGAGATGGCTTGCACCTGTCACCCTTAGGCTTTCGAATACTGGCCAAGGCTTTTGCCGCCCCCATAGTGCCTTTTTTAGGCAAGGCTCAAAAGACAAACCTACCACCATAAATAGCACAAGTAACCAAAAACTGAGGGTAATGCTACTCAATGGCAGAAGTCTAAACCTCAAAATGAATGCACTCGAGGCACTCCTCAGTATGGAGAACATCAATATCTGTGCAGTAACAGAAACCTGGTTTTCCAGAGAGCACCCCAGCACTACCAGGCTATAACTCATACCATACTTTTCTGCCACAGAATCCAGACCAAAACACAAAAGGTGGGGGTGTATCCATATTCATCAAGGATACCCACACCTCCAGGTTAGTGACACAGCACAATGCCTCAGAGATCATCCATGTGCAAGTAACAATGAGCAAAACTGCAATTCAAATTGTAGCTTGCTACAGATCACTCACCATGACCCAGGACCCCCATCATGCATTTCTGGAGAAACTGGAAAATATGACGGTCCTACCAAATGCCCTAATATTGGGTGATTTCAATTACCCAAACATTAACTGGGAGAACTACTTAAGTACTAACTCCCCTGCCCAACCAGAGGTGATAACATATTGGACCTGGTCATCACCAACATGGGCGACCGGTGTTCTACACCGAGGGGTCAAACCCTCTCTGGTTAGATTACACCATAGACTAATCACTCTGGATATCCACATTCCGCCCCCACCCCCAATCAAGGAAACCACCATGAAAAACTTTTCAAAAGCAAACTTCACATTACTTAAGACCGAGGTGGAAAGGTTCGCAGTCCCCATGCTAAAGGACAATGCTTTCCAAGTTGCTGAATCCCTTACAAAGACACTCTATGAGCACCTGCAAAAATGCATGGATCGTGCTATCCCAAGCAAAATCAAGACTCAGTCCTCCAAGAAAAGGAAACCAGTCTGGTGGACCCCTGCCATAAACAAGCTATACAATAGAAAGAGGAAACTAGTGCAGAAAAGAGTAACATCTCAAGAAGGGAAGACATCCCTGATCAGTATCAGCAAGAAACTACGATCCCTCATAAAATCATCCAAGGCTAGCTTTGAAAGAAAAATTGCCAAGGACTCCAAAGATAACCACAAAGCGTTCTTTAGCTATGTCAAGAACCTAAGTGTAAACTCTCAGATCTGCTCTGAGTTAGTGCAGAATGGCACAAAATACATTAAACTGACTGATATTGCCAACATTCTGGCAGACAGGTTTAGTGCAAACTTCACCCCCTTCTCACCCCCTAAAGCCCTATAACCATACCAGAAGAATGTAGTGCCCCAGCAATCACTGACACACAGATTAAAACAGCCCTATCCAAAGCCAAAAATACAGCTTCATTGGGATCAGACGGTGTCCCAGGCTGTGTCTTACATGAGCTCCAAAATGAACTAACCCCTCACCTAAACACACTGTTCAAACTCAGCCTCTCTACAGGCTACGTACCCATAGAGTGGTGCACAGCAACAGTTATCCCACTCCACAAAGGTGGAGCCACAACGAACCCCGGGAACTATTGCCCTATAAGCCTGACTAGCCTGGTCTGCAAGGCTATGGAGCGCATCATCATGGAATTCATTAACAAAGACACTGGGAACCTTCAAACATTGGACCCTGTCCAGTTTGGCTTTATTAAGGGCAGATCATGCCTCCTAAACCTGGTGGACTTCTTTAAGCAGTTGCCAAGGCTTTAGATGAGGCAAAGGAGGTCCATACAGCCTACCTAGACCTCACAAAGGCTTTCGACACCATTCCCCATTCTGGTATTATAGACAAGCTCACCAGCCTGAACATAAACCCCTATGTCACAAGATGGGTTGCCAATTGGCTCATGGATATAACCCACACGGTGAGAGTTGCAGGCTCTATGTCCGACTCTAAGCCAGTTACAAGTGGCGTCCCCCAGAGCTCAGTCCTGGGACCCCTCCTGTTCGGTATATACTTCTCAGAGGTACAGGCAAGCACAGGAGGACTATGGCTGACCAAGTTCTCAGACAACTGCAAACTGGGGGCCATAACTGACTCTCCAGCTGATACAGACATCCTCCAGAAGGGTCTCACTAAGACAGATACCTGGTGTCAAAATCATGGCCTCAAGCTAAATGACAAAAAGTGCATAGTCATCCCCTTTGGAAAAAACAAAGTACCCATGAACTACCACATACGTGGTAGTCCCCTAAATACAGAAAATGTAGTAAAGGATCTGGGTACCCAAGTAGATAGTAATCTCTCCTTTGATAATCATATTGCCAGGGTGGTTAGAAAATCCTTCTATGTGGCCCACCTAATCACAAAAGAGTTTGCATCTAGAACAAAAGAAGTTATTGTGCCCCTCTACCCATCACTCATCAGACCCATCATAGAGTACAATGCCCCATTTGGGATGTACCTTACAAGACACCTGCAACAGCTGGAAAGACCACAGAAGTACCTCACCAAGAGGATTACTGGCCTCAAACATATGCCCTATGCAGCCCGACTGAAGAAACTCCAGCTGTACTCGGTTGCATACCGCTTACTCAGAGGTGATCTCTGCCTGACATACAAGGCCATGTCCAACCCAGCATTGATGGGCATGCTCCACCTAAAAAAACACAAATGCCCAAGAGCCACACGCTCTAGGGAACTAAACCTCACCACAATGATAAATAGGACGTGCTGGAGGAATAGATTCCTGTCCCAGAGACTCCCCATGCTTTGGAACAGGATTCCAGTCTAGATTAGGCAGAGCCCCTCACTAACACTCTTCAAGAGAAACCTTGACGAGTGGATGGGAAACAGAAAATTTACCCCAGGGATCACTGTAGTGGCTCTGCTGGACAGAGGCACAGGGAAATAATCGCTCTGCTGGACCGAGGCACAGGGAACTAATCTAAGGGAGCGGCGAAAGCCAACACATTCTGGATAGGCTTATAGATGCCCTCGGGCAGATAGCCTAGTACTTACATATGAACCTATGAACCTATAAAGAGGTTTATTCTTTGATTTCCATTTTCATAGCAATTGCTTTTTTAGCAGCCACCAGAATTAAACTTAACAACGCTTTACTATGTCTAGACAATTCAGATCCTATATCCCAGTTCAAAAAATAATTTCCTTAGTTACATCCATTTGCATATCCAACACCTCTAAAGGAGTACTTTGCAGGTAATTTTTGAACTCTGCAAACTCATTACACTCCAAAAATATATGTCCCTAGTTACCTCTTTCTTCCCCATCACACCGCCAACATTTGCCATTTACCTGAGGAAAAACTCTTTGGAGTCTGATTGGATTATAAAAACACCTAAGCAAATACTTCCAAGCAAACATCCTAAATTTTCTAGACTTTGTTGCATATTTGTAAGTTGTACATATGTCTTGCCCTTGTTTCCTTGAGAATTGCATACCCAGTCTCTTTTCCCAATCTTTTCTAACTTCCTCTGATTGATTCCTATAGTTATAATATAGTATTTTATATGCCCTACTAATTATCCCTATTTCAACGGCAGCTTCAGTTCTAGATTCAACTTAAAACTCTACCAGAGCAGTTATTTCACTTAGGATTCTCATATCCCTTTCTGTTTGCCTATACTCTGATATCAATCCCTAATACTGAAGGTAGTCTCAAGCCTGTAGTCCAAACGTTATTTTGGCCTCTTCCAATTTTGTTACCTTTCACTCTCTAGTTATTTGCTCGAAATACCTTGGTTCATTTGCTATTTTTTTCCAGTAAATTCCAGGCTATTCTCTGTAACCCTAATTGCAGTCATCCCTACTGGCAAAATCCCCTTTCTCCACTCTTGTGTTGGCTTATTTCTTAGTGTACTTTCTACTACTTTATGAATATACAATTTTGTATTGCTGTTGTTATTCTTCTTAAGGATTTGCATCCAAAATTCCACTCTCTCCTTATGCCTTGAATCCACCCCCCACTTCCACATCATCCCTTTCCACTTTGAATTATAGCTTTCTTTTTGTGTCATGTATATGAGCTTTAACCATTTAGCTTGAAAATATCCCTTAAAATCAAACAATCCGAAACCATCTTGTTCTATTGGAAGGCTCAATTTATCCCACTTGGTCCTTGCCCTCTTCACCTCCCAAATAAAATCCTTCAACTCTTTATTAATTACTATCCACAACTTCTCCAGTGGGTGACAAAATATGCCTGACTTGTATATAAAACTAAAGGGACTAAAAACATGTTCACTGCTTGTATCTTGCTATCCATATTCATAAACAAGAGGTTCCAGTTTCTCAGTTTTTGTATTAAGTTTTGTTTAGTCTCTTCCCACATATGTTTAACCCACAATCCTAAATACTTCATTTTATCATGTCCCCATAAATATGGGTATTGCTGAACCAATTCATGTGTGGTTACATAGTATACAGCTATAGTCTTAGTTTTGTCTTCATTAATCTTATATCCTGAAAAGACTTGAAATTGTCTTAGAATGTTCCACAACACTGAGATGTCCTTTACTGGTTTTATCAGGTACAAAATAACATCATCTACAAACAGAGACAACTTTTCTTGATTACCATACCAATCATAACCTTGAATTTCTGAGTCCCTTATTTTGTTTGCCAGTGGCTTTAAATGTAGCACAAATAACAAAGGGGGAGGAGGATACTTCTGACTGCTTCCTTTGTTCAGATGCAACTTATCAGAGATGAACCCTCTCACTTTAATTTTTACCTCTGATCCCTCATATATCCTCCTAATTACCCTTATTATTGTGTTAGGTAATGTAAATGCTTCCTATGCCCCATTCATAAATCCCTAGCTTACTCTATCGAATGCTTTCTTTGCATCAGGACCCAACAACAACAGAGGTATTTTCTCACATGCTACTTCCTTCTGTATCATAATTGTTTTATTGATGTTGTCAAATGTTTGCCTCCCTTCCACAAAAAACACCTTGATCCATATCTATCAATTATGGCAACACCTTTGCCATTCTTTTAGTTATTACAGATGCAAACAGTTTATAATCATGATTTAAAATTGAAACGGGTCTATATGAATGGATCTGATGTTCTTTACCATCTTGAGGTATTACAGTCACCACAGCTTTTTTCAGGATGTTGTGCTGCTTCTCCTCCTTTTAAAATAATGTTAAACAAAACTTTCCAGCACTTTATCACTTTCTCCCTTCTAGCTTATAAACTTCCACAGGAATACCATCTATTTCTGGAGACTTTCCTACAGATTGATTACACATCACTGTTTTTATCTCAGCTTCTCCTATCCTAACTGTTAATTGCTGAGCCTCATCTACCTCGTCTGTTCTAACCTTGGCATACTTAAGTCTTCCATAAATATTTCCATTTATGCTTTTTCTTGATTTCCACATTCCTCTGCTTTATACAAAATTAAAAAAATCCCAAACCAGCTCTATGGGATCTATGGTTATTTTTCTTGCTACATGATCCCTAAGTCTGGCTACAATCCTTTCTACTTTCTGTTGCTTAAGTTGTTCTGCTTAATCTTTTTGTGCACCATAGTTATTATCAAAAAGAGTTGCTTCACAGCAATCCTTCTAAACTCAGGCATATTATCCACATACTCTCTTATTTTCTCTTCAGCACTCTGCATTTGTGCCTCTTCTTGTACTATATGATTCCCCTTTCTCTACAATACTTTAACCATTGTCAACCCCTCTAAATAATGCTTACTACTTTTTAACCATATCTATTTTTCTTTTATTTTTACCATTTTATCCCACTCACTGGCTATAACTTCTGAAGAAATTTCTATCTTCCCTAATAACTCTAGATTAATTTCCTCTACCCATTCCTTAAGTTCCTCTCTCTTTTTAACAGGTAGGTGGGGAAGTCCCAATGTATTATTTGTACTTCATTACCCTGCATCTTTATCTTAGTTGTTATTGGTGCTTGATCGGAAATAGTTTTTGACATATGTTAAAGCTTTCAATTAAATGCAATTGTTCCAGTAAAATATAATTTCTGTCTAGTCTAGCCCAGTTATTGTGCCTTGGGGAATAACATAAATTCCCTCCAAGCTCCTTCTACTGAATTCATGTCTTACATACCAAATATTTTCATAATGTTTTCCCTATATTTTCAAAAATTTCTTCAGAAATCAAACCTCTTTTTTTATATTTTTCTTCTAGATCCCCCAGATGCATCCTCACTGTTGCAAATCAAGTTCCCTTCCTGATCAGTAAGTAATATTCCCTGATGGAAGTTGATTCTTTCTCCAAAATTTTTATTAAGGTCTAAAATAATAATTTAAGGTGGAATAAGAATATGCATGCCAGTACAATCCTCTTCCCTTGCCACAATCTACAATTACAGTCTTTTTTCCACTTCTATCACTATTGGACCTCTAGAAATTAGTATAAATACTCCACTTTTCCTTTGTCAGTGACATTCTGCTGCATATCTATACTGAAATCCTTTCTTTATCATATTCACTTCTTTCCAAATGTGCCTGCTGTAGCTTTGCTATTTGCACTCTGCATACCGCAATATAATTTAGTACTCTTACTTTCTATTCTATACCTGTGAGGCCATTCACATTCCAAACTAATATGTTTAGTGCAGCCATTATAATAAGAAGTTATTATTCCCATGTATTATATATGATAGTTTTTTAAATGTCTGCTTCCAGCTTTTGTGTTACATGCACCCACTAATGTATGGCAGGCTGAGTTAGACCTATGTCATATTTTATAAGACTTTTTGTTTAATGAAAACCCTCACCCCCCCCACAAACTATTAATTTACAACAAACACAAAAAACCTTGTCCACCTTCCAGTAATGAAGTTTAACCCTCCTGATAGGATCAATTGTTCCCAAACTGACTACTGTACCCACAGGCATTAACTAACCTAAAATTAAGGTTATCCAGGCTAAAAAGCTGCTACCCTGTGCTCCTACTTACACTAATTGCTGTCTGTTCTATTTTTATAAACCTTTATTGAATTATCACTTGTGATATAGGCAAATTTACATTAATATAAAAGAAAACAAACCATATTAACATGTTCACAGTTACAACCATTATACATCACATATATTTGTCTGTACAATATAATCAATCCAACATTACATAAGTTGGTCAATTCCTTCCTTCCCTTAGACTTCATTCCTCCTCCAAACATGTTTTCTTCAAATATTGTTTACACAATTTCCATTTTTTCTATATAATTTGCTCCTACCCTTTTCTAAAGATACCACTTCCAGTTAATTTATATCTGTTATAATAGTCATTACTTCAAATATGTTTGGTTTAGAATTTGACTTCCATTTTCTAGCAATTGCTTTTATGGCAGCCACCAAAATTAAATTTAACAAAGCCTTACTATATTTAGACAATTCAGATCCTGTATCCCAGCACAGAAAACCATTTCCTTAATTATACCCATTTGCTCTTCCAGTATTTCTGACAGATTACTCTCTTTCTTCCACATTATACCCCCAACATTTGCCATCTACCTGAGGAGAAGTTTCTTTGGAGTCTGCCTTCGGTATAAAAATACCTATGCAAAGAATTCCAAGCAAAACCTCTAAATCATCTAGACTTTGATGCATATTTGGAAGCTATACTTATATCCTCCAATTGTTTATTTGTGAATTGCTTATCCAGTCTCACTTCCCAGTCTTTTCTAATGTCCTGTGCTTTATTCCTATAGTTATCATGCAATATTTTATGCCCTACTAATTACTCCTTTTTAATGGCAGCTTCTGTTCTAGATTCAACTAAAAACTCTTCCAGTGTGGGTCTTTCACTTAGGATTCCCCTATCCCTCCCTTTTTGCCTATAATCTGATATCAGTCCATGATACTGAAGGCAATCTGTAGCCTGCAGTCGTTTTGGTCTCTTCCTTTTTTATTACCTTTCCCTCTTTAATTATTTTGTTTTTTAAACAAGAAACATCCTTTTTAAATTATCACTTATGACATAGGCGATCATACATTTATATAAATGAAAACAAACATATTGACACAGTCATAGTTGCAACTATTGTACATCACAAACTATAATGACATAATTTTAGTTGCAAGCATTATACATCACTTGTAATCTACCCAGTAACTGTCAGTCAAACATTACATAGTTCATTCAAATCCTGCCTTCTTTTAAACCTCATTCCTCCTCTGTATGCATTGTTCCCACAATTCCCATTTTACTATGCAATTTGCTCCTACCCTTTTCTAAAGATCCCAATTCTAGTTGTTTTATCAATGTTACTGTGTTCACTTCTTCTAATATACTTGGTTTAGATTTGATTTCCATTTTCTAGTAATTGCTTTTTTGGCAGCCACCATAGTTAGACACAGCAAGGACTTACCCTGTCTAGACAATTCCGATTCTTCATCATAACTCATAAAAATAATTTCTCTAGATACACCAATTTGCTCACCTAATATCTCTGACAGAGTAGTCTGTAGAGAATCTTTAAAGTCTGCCAGCTCATCAGTCCCAGAAAATATGTTCCCAATTTCCTCTTTCTTCCCCATCACACTTCCAACATTTCAAAAAGAAAAAAGAAAAAACAGCCATTGCTGAAAGTACAAGCAAGACAGTATTTATTAAAACTAAGTGCTTTCACCCAACTTTGCGCTGGGCTTCATCAGAGTAAAACAGTGTTCTGTAATGGCCCATGTAAATACCATTTAGTCATGTGACCAACTAATTTAAAAAATACTTGAAACTTATTTGTCCACATATTTAACTTTACAAAAATATACAAATCCTCTGTTGAAAATGTTAAAAACATTGACCAAAACCCAAAAGTTCTTATTTCTTTACTTGTCATATAGACTGGAGAGCTTTCTAACACATATATCCTACTTGCTTATAACATAGTGTTTCTACCTATTATTGCAGCCCCCATGTGAATGTAAATATAAATGGCCCCCCTCCCTAAACATATGAGACCAGATTCCTTAATACACACATATAAAATCAGAAAACTTTAAAGCTTCGCATATCTAAGTTTCAGAACACTCTTGAGGGAACAATTCTCATTAAGCCCTGGTTTTTCAGTGTCATTTAACCTCAGCTGCCATTCCAGCTCTAGTTTTTCTAGGTGTTTTTATATCACCGCCCTCTATGTGATGGAACTGTATGATCAATCACAAAGAACATAAACTTCTTAAAATTCTCACAAGCCAGGCTGTGTATAAATAAGGCGTTCTCGCTCTTTCTATTTTTAATGTCTCTTACATGCTCTGCCATTCTTTCTTTCAACTTCCTAGTGGTTTTATCCACATAGAAAGCTGAGCATGAAGTACATGTAGCAATGTAAACCACCATTGCCGTGTTACAATTATAATTACCTGGACACGACTTACTACGATTATAGCTTTCTGTGGCCACATATGGGCCATATTAATATATTTGCAATACCTGCACATGTTATATTTTGACATCCTTGAATGATGTATTTTTCTATTTTCTTCCATGTTGTTTTCCAAATAATTTTTAATATTTCGGCCTTTACTATATCTTATTTTAGGTCCTTGGCCCACTACGTTATTTATGTCTTCATCAAAAAATAGTTCCCAATTCTTGTTCAAAATTTCCCTCACGTACTGTCTCCTGGTTGTACACCAACACTAAATTCCTCTCACATCGATTTTCTGCTTTCTGTGTTGTAACTGACTCCAGTGAAGTATTAAGTATTGGCATAAACCTATCTTTTCCTTTTTCCAAGACTTCCTTTCTAACTTTTAACAACAGTCTAAAGGGATATCCTCTTTCTCTAAACATCCCAATCAAGTTGTGTAGTTCACTTTCAAATTTCAAGTTGTCACTCATTAACCTAGAAGCCCTCAACATTTGTTCTTTGACAGCACTCTTTTGGTGTGGTGGGTGATAGCTATTATAATCCATATGGGAGTTTGCATAGGTCTCTTTTCTATATAATGTTGATTCTGTTCCACCAGTCACATAATTTTTATATAAAACAAAAAAATGCCAGCACCAAGGAGGATCCAAAATATTTTATTTAACTGAAACTAGACTGGTTTCAGCACAAGCCTTTCTTCAGTAGTAAATTTGTAACGTGTCTTAAATCACCAGCTTAAATAGCGAAAAGGCATGTAGAGAGTACATCACTTCCTGTAGTCAACATACACCAAAAAATGGTTAATAATTATATAATTGGTGTAAAAAACATCCAAAAATGTTAACATAGGAAAGGTAATGATGTAGGTCAACTTCCAATATTACATATGTGTACATAATTGCTCATATAAAACCAAAATGACTGGCATATGTTATATACCTATGAATAGTAAAGAACCATCATCAGTGACCATCATCAATAATACAATAAAATTGGTAAATTAATCAACTGCTGAGGATTAATAAATGTCTCCAAAGACAAAAATATGTACACATATGTAATATTGGAAGTTGACCTACATCATTACCTTTCCTATGTTAACATTTTTGGATGGTTTTTACACCAATTATATAATTATTAACCATTTTTTGGCGTATGTTGACTACAGGAAGTGATGTCATTCTCTCTACATGCCTTTTAGCTATTTAAGCTGGTGATTTAAGACACATTGCAAATTTACTACTGAAGAAAGCCTTGTGCTGAAACCGGTCTAGTTTCAGTTAAATAAAATATTTTGGATCCTCCTTGGTGCTGGTAATTTTTTTGTTTTACCTACCTAGCTTGCTTGCCTGGCACCAGCCATACTTGCTAGCCTATTTTGTCTATCTCCAATTTTTATATAAAGTAATGTCCAAAAGGTAATAGTTTGTTGGTTCGTTGTCCAGGTAAATTTCAAAAACCCTGTAGTACTATTCAAAAACTGGATGAACATTTGCTGGCTTCCTGAGGAAAAATTCTCTGAGTCTGCTTGGGATATTAAATATCTATGTAAACATTTCCAAGCAAAAATCCTAAATGTTTTAGATTTTATTGCATATTTGGGAGACATATATATATATATATATATATATATATATATATATATATATATATATATATATATATATCCCATAGTTTCTTTGTGAATTGCTTTTCCAATCTCTCTTCCCAATCCTTTCTAACCTTCTCTGATCAATCTACTAATTATTCCTTCTTTGCAGCAGCTTCTGTTATAGATTCTATTAAAAACTCTACCAGTGCTGGTCTTTCATTTAGGATACCTGTATTTCTTTGTCTTTGCCTATATTCTAATATCAATCCCTGATAGGGAAGGCAATCTTTAACCTGTAGCTCAAATAAATTATTGGTGTCTTCCCATTCTGTTACCTTTCCTTTGCCAGTTTTCTCTGATAAGTTCCAGCCCCTTCATGCCTATTGTCTGTATCCCTAATTACAGTCATCCCTATTGGCAGAATCTCCTTTCTCCAGTCCCATGTTGGCTTAGTTTTTGGAATACTTTCTGCTACTCTATAGCTATAATATTCTGTATGATTATTTTATTCTCCTTGAAGATTTGCATCCAAAATCCCAGTCTCTCCTTGTTTCTTGAACTTCCCCGTTTCATCATCATTCCTTTCTGCTTTGAATTATACATTTCTATTTGTGCTATGTATTTAAACCTTAACTATGTAGCTCTGAAATACCCCTTCAAATCAGATAATCCCATCCATCTTGTTCTACTGGAAGAATCAGCTTATCCTACTTGATTCTTGATGTCTTCTCTTCCCAGATAAATCCTTCAGCTGTTTATTAATTGCTATTCACAACTTCTCCTCTGGTTGATAAAAGTATGACAGACCTGTGTATAAGACTAAAGGGACTAAAAATATTTTAGCTCCTTGCATCTTACTATCTATAGCTATAAAACATAGCTTCCAATTTCTCAGTTTTTGTATTATCTTTTGTTTAGTCTCTTCCCACATATCCTTAGGTCCCACACTGAAATTGCTTTTAACCCATACTTCTAAGTACTTTATTTTATCATGTCTCCATAAATATGTATATTGCTGAACCAATTTGTGTGTGGGAACATAATTTGCCACTATTGCCTTTATTTGAGCTTCATTAATTTTGTATTCTGAAAAGATATGAAACTGTCTCAAAATGTTCCACAATACAGAAATTTCCTTTTCTGGTTTTGTCAGGTATAAAATAATATCATCTGCAAATAGAGCTAGCTTTTCCTGAATACCATACCAATTATATCCTTGAATTTCTGAGTCCCTTATTAACTTTGCCAATGGTTCTACATATAATGCAAATAATAAAAAGGAGAGAGGACACCCATGTCTGGTTTATCTGCTCAAGCGGAAATTATCAGAGAGGACCCCATCCACTTTAATTTTCACCTCCAATCCCTCATATATCCTCCTAATCAACCTTATGTTTTATCAGGGAATGCAAATGCTTCCAATATCCTGCTCACAAAGTCCAAGCTTATTTTTTTCAAATGCTTTGTCTGAATCATGACCCACCAACAACAGTGGTATTTTCTTACATTCTGCTTCCCATTGGATCATCAATGTTCTGTTAATGTTGTCACATGTTTGCCTCCCCTCCACAAAACCACATTGATCCATATCATTCAGTTTTGGCATCACTTTTGCCATTCTTTTAGCCATTATAGACATACACACTTTTATAATCATGGTTTAGTATTGAAAGGGCCTATATGAAGCTGGATCTGATGGGTCTTTACCCTCTTTAGGTATTACAGCTACCACCACCTCCTCTTAAAATACTGTTAAACACAGCCTTCCAGATTTGTATTAGTTTTTTTTTCCTTCTGAGCTTTCAAACTTCCAAAGAAATGCCATCTATCCCTGGGGACTTTCCAGTGGATAAGTTAGACATCACTATTATTATCTCGTCTCCTCCTAACCTAACTGTTAGTAATTGAGCCTCATCTACCTCTACCCTTGACATATCTAATTCTTCCCTAAAGATTTCCATTTGTCACTAAAGATTTCCATTTGTACCTTTTCTTGATTTCCATATTTCTCTGCTTTATACAGACTTTTATATAATTTCTGAAATATTTCTAATACCTCTTCTTCTTCTTCTTTCGGCTTTTCCCAGTTAGGGGTTGCCACAACGGATCATCTCGCCGTTCATGATTGGCAGTGGAATTTTATGGTGTTGAGTTGCCAGCCCGGCATCCAACCTTCTACAGAAGGCACACACAGGCACACACTCACACCTAGAGCCAATTTAGAGTGTTCAATCCACCTACTGCTTGTCTTTGGGATGTGGGGAGGAAACCGGAGCACCCGAAGGAAACCCATGCAACCACAGGGAGGACATGCAGACTCTGCACAGAAGGCATCCCAGCCAAGAATCGACCCAGAGAACCTCTTGCTGTGAGGTGGCAACGCTAACCGCTGCACCACCGTGGCCGCCCTAAATATTTCGAATACCTCTACAGGATGTATTGTTATCTTCCTTGTTATAGGCTCCCTAAGCCTGGCAACAGCTGTTTCTACTTTCTGTTGTCTGAGTCTTTGTGTTAAAAGTTTTTGTGCTCTTAAGTTAATTTAAAAAAAAAAAGTTGTTTAACAGCAATCTTTCTAAACTCATTATCAAGGTAATCTCTGTTTAGCATTTTGCAGTTGCTCCTCTTCTTGTTCTGTGAGATTCCCCCTAATCTGCAATACTTTAACATTTGTTAGCCCCTCTAAATAATTCTTGTTACTTCTTAACCATATCTCCATTTCTTTTATTCCATCCTATTTTTAAACTCAACTTTAATTTTATCACACTCACTATCTATATTTTCAGAAGAACTTTCTATCTTCTCTAATAGCTCCTGAATAATTTCCACCATCCATTCCTTAAATTCCTCTCTTTTAAACAGACAGGTAGGAAAGTGCCAGTGTCTCATTTTTATTTCATTACCCTGTGTTTTTATTTTAGTTATTATTGGTGCATGATTTGAAGTAGTTATTGGATACATATCAAGACTTTTGATAAAATGCACATGTTCCTGTGAAATATAAATTTTGTCTAGCCTAGCCCAGTTTTTGTATCTTAGGGAATATTATATAAATTCACTCCGAACTCCTAGTACTGAATTCACATATTCCATGCCAAATATTTTCATAAATTTCTTCAAAAAATCTATGCTCCTTTGTTATATTTCCCTTCTAGACCCCTCCGGCGCATCTTTACTGCTGCAAATCAAGTTCCAGTCCCCACCTATAACTAATATCCCCCTGTGGAAAGTGATTATTTCCCCTAGAACTTTGTCAAGCTCCATTATAGCAGTTTTAGGTGGAATATAAATACATACCAGTGTAATCCTCTTCCCTTGCCAGTAGCCCCTTACTACTACAAATCTACCATTATTATCTTTTTATTCTCTTCTATTACTATTGGAGCTCATCTTGCAATTAGTGTTATTACACCTCCTTTCCTTTGTCCCAGGTATTCCTCTGAATAACCATCCTGAAACCTTTCTTTATCAAATTCACATGTTCACTTCTTTTGAAGTATGTCTTCTGTAGCAAACTATCTGTACTCTACATTTTTAATATAGTTCACTGTTCTTTATTTTTTTGTATTTATCTGTGAGACCATTAACATTTAAAGAAATTACAGAAAGTATCATTGTGTTAAAAAGTTATTATTCCCACCTTTTATTGCAACAGTTTTTTGTTAAATGTCAAGTTCCAGCTTTTGTGTTACATGCATACACTGTTTGTCAGGTTGATCTTTTATACAGTTGTTTCTTCCATATCCATTTGAGCCTATGTCACAGCTTACAAAATGTTTTGTTTTACTGAACTTAATACTAACAAACAAAACTATATACATCATCAAATATTGAAGTTTTACCCTCCTAATAGGAACAAGTGTCCCAAACTGACAGACATACTCAGAGACTTGAGTTAACCTAAAAGAAAGGTTATCCATGCTAAGACGCATGGTACAGCCTGTGCTTCTACTAAGTGTTTTTTGGTTTTATCTTATCTTTATACTTCTCCCAGATAGAAAACACTTGAATGCTTTCAGAAAACATAATTTCCTAGCCATTTCTCTTTGTCCAGGCAGTGCAGTTACTATCAGTTACTGAAATTTACCCAGAAATATAATTCCGCTGTCTTTCTCTGCTGAGCTTTTGTTTTAACACTGGGAGAGCTTGAATTAAGATGTTATGCAATGTGCAGCCATCTTGGAAGCCCTCAATTGCTGAGTGTTTTTGACTTAATTTTATTCCCTTACCAGATGTGAAAAACAGATTATGTGCTCTCAGAAAACATTAAATTTTAGCCTTAAGGAAAAGTACACTTGCTATCTTTAAATAAAACTAAATTGTACATTGTTCTGGTAAATGCAGTAAAGTGTTTAATTACAATAAAACCTGCTAGTATTCATTTCCAATAATTTCAAACTTTTTTTACTGATCTGCTTAACCTTGTAACTTTTAATTGTATGTTTCTCTCAGTGAAGAATGTGTAGACCATTCCGTTTATTGTGTTCACCTTTAGTTAGCTTGTTTCCATGGAAACATAAGAACAGAATGGACTTTTCAACTCACACTGAACATTTATTTAATAAAGGCAAGCTATTCATTATATTGTGATCTCTAATTAAAAAAAACACTTGCTTAAACAAAAAGCTTGTCATTAGATTAAACCAAGTGCATTAATATAGTCATTTACTATGCAAAAGTAAAAGAAAACATTTCAGCTCTACATATATTATAATCTGTGCACGTTTACACCCCACCCCCACACCAACAGCCCAAGATTATAGCCTATTACTTTAAATGTGCTTTTGTCCAGTCTTTCTTTTCTTTGTACATTATAATGCCTACATTTTTAAAACTAAAAAAGAAAAATAAAGTACTTGTTTACTTTAGCATCTTTATCACATACAACAATCACTGAAAATGCTTTACTATATAACATGAAATGTATATCATGAAATGTTTTATACAAATACTGTTAAAAACAAAAATTGTTATATTATAGTTACTTTCTCTTTTTTTCCTCTATTTTATTGTCCTTCCAAACATTAATGGCATGAATTGGGGTATATGCCTGTCACTTCCCCACACAGGTTTAACAAAGTCAACAAAATCCAACTGTTCTCAGCCTCTTTTCCTTGTAAAGCCATATTTCACAAATGTGATTGATGCTTCATAGTCTGACATTTATTCAGTAATTTCAGAGTTGCTAGTCTTCTTCCTGCAGGATTCTTCCCATTCAGTGTTTTCTCTTTACCTTTTCTTTACTGGCATCAAGGCAGGGTACTTACTAGCTAGTAAGTGAATTTTACTGGCTGTTATCTCTCAGTCTCTTTTTTCACACTGGGAGAGCTGAAATTAAGCTGTTGATCAGTGTTCAGTGATGTTGGGAAGCCTACCTTCATTATCTTTACCCTTTTATCAATGTGTGCACTTATATAGTTGTTTCCCCTAAAACACATCTGTAATTAACTTCATTAACAACGATTATATTGGGGTCAGCATCAACCTGTTCCTAAGAGCTGCCTGCTACTACCTGTCTCCTGCCACTCAGGGACAGTTACTATTACAGCTTAGGGCTAGTAGCCTGACTATCCATCACCTTTCTACACATGACTTAATTTGCATTAATAATGTTACAATGTTGCACAGCTAATTAAAATATAGTTACTCATTGTAGTACCTCAGGTCTTCCCTGAAAACAGGACACTGGCCTGGTGGGACAATCAACAAAGGATAAATAAAATAATACTACAGTGAGCCCCCATCAAACATACAGACACTGGATGATAGTTGGTGATCTCCTCCAACATAGCATTTAGACTTTTCAAATACACAAAAGCTTCTGCTCGAAGTACAGTTAATCTATAACATAATAACATAGAAAGAGTCACACTCCAAGCTTCAGGTCTGCAAAAGCATAAGTGTTTTTTTTGTAAGGGAAATATAACACTTTGAGTTTTGTTTTAATATTATCATCCTCCCTAGCTCACATGATTAATTGTAGTTCCAGTCCAAGGCCCCTGCACATTAACTTAATTCACAGTAAATGCACGTCTTGACTCCCTCTCCAGTCAAATAAGTATGACTGAAGTGGGGTTTGGCTTTACAGTCCTTTCTATGCTGGAGATGGCTGTCGCACCTAAGCATGTTTCTTTCTAGTTTACATTTTGAAACCTTACTCTTCCCCACTGCCCCAGTAACCATTCGCATGACCCATTGTGCTATTGCTTGTGCAGCTACCCTCTTATTCAACATTTATTCTTGTTTCAATGTCCTCGATAGCCCCAGAGCATATCATGTGTACTTGCTGTCAATTAAACTAACAGTCACACAAATAATGTCCCACCGGCTCCTTTCAATTAAATTTGTCATTTTAAGATCATAATTCTTTCTGTCTCCTTCTTTTCATCTCCTTTATTTCCAGAGCCTTCTCTTTAAGTGCTTGTTGCTTCCTGAAGATATAAAATATCCCTTTTTCCAATTTAAGACACATCTACAGCTTCAGTATAGGGCTGCTGTTATTCCCTTGCTGTGTTTTACTCTCTTGAACTAGTCTATGATTGTCCAGTTTCTGAATCATTGCCATCACCTCTAAGCCCACAGAGGATCTGTTTGAGCTCTGAAAACAGATACAGAGAATAGATGGGTATATCATCTTCCTCCTCAGTCTCTTCTGTTTATACATTCTTATAGGTTCATAGGTGTTTACTGGGTTAACGACCACAAGGACCTTTTTAATTCTAGCCACGCATCCCAAATCTCTGACAAGTTCTGATACTCTTGATAAGTGTAAGCAGGGGCCTGGGAGATGAACCATTTACAGGTTGTGTGTGTCCATTAGAGAAAGGATGAATTTCCTGTTCCCCATCCAATTGTCTAAGTTGCATTTCATTTATTTATTTTATTCCTTTATTTATTTATTTATTTACATTTGTTGACTGGGCATGTCTGACTGGACGTAGGTCCATTTTCAGCGGAGGCCCAGGGAGAAAAGCTCCACAGTTAAAATATACAGACAGTAGTTACATTGGATTTACATAGCAATTAACAATTTGATCAACATAGCAATTAACAATTACAAACATACTTACAGATGATGAGCATAGTACATCAGTAGACAACTAGAATTTTTATCATCTGAGAAGTACATAACAGACATTAACAATTGTTACAATAAGAAGTTCCTGCTGTATAATAAGTAGTTAGGCTTATGAGCATCCAAGCTTGCTATAATCAAGGTAGTTAGTGGGGTGGAAAGAGAGGTAGTGGGTGGATGGGGTGGGTGATGTTAGAGGGGGAGTTGCAAGGGCATAGCCAGCATGTTTTTACATGAGTTTTTAGTAAAGTTTTAAAGTGGGTGCATGATAGTACAGAAGTAATTGTGGGTGAGAAGGAGTTCCATAATTTGGTTATGGTGCAAGAGAATAGTGCTTCTCCAGCAGAGTTATTGGCTTTAGTGACCTGTAAGTGATTTTTGTTGCTGGATCTTAGTGGTCTGGTGGTGCGATAGGGTTAAAGTAGATTCTGGAGGATGGGACTTTTAGTGGATGATTTACTAGTTTGTGGATGAGTGCAAGTTGATGCCATTGAAGGAGGTGAGGGAGTTCAAAACTCCCGAGTTCAGCAAGTGAGAGACAGTGGTGACTACGGTAGGATGTCCCTGTGGCGAATTTGCAATTTTCTTGTAGCAGGTCTCGAGCTTGTTTTGATTGCATTGCCTTAGGTTGGTATATATTGGAGGGGCATAAAGTAGGGTGGAGCTAAGGTGGGAATTTGCTATTGAAATCTTTGCTGCTTTGGTGAGAAGTTGCTTATTTCTGTATAACGCTCCTAGTTTTTTGTGGACTTTTTTTATTGTCATGGATATGTGAATGTCAAATTTTAGTTTATTGTCTATTTCCACTCCTAGCAATTTGGTGTGTTCTGTTGGGTGTATAGTGGGGTTGTCTTTTGCTGTGATGTTAAAGTGAGAGTTGTTTTTAGTATGTTTGGTGGGTTGGAAGATGAGTAGTTTAGTTTTGTTTGGGTTGAGTATTAACTGGGCATCAGATAACCAAGTTTCAACAGAGGAAAAGGATTCCTGTCTGACTTTTTGCAGTTTGGGTAGGGACTGGGCTGAGCAGATGATGGTTGAGTCATCTGCGTATTGTATGAGTGTGCCATGTTTGGTGGCATAGGATAGATTATTGGTGAAAATAGAGAAGAGTAAGGGTCCAAGGATGGATCCTTGGGGAACCCCTATAGAGACAGGTAGTTGGGGAGATATGTCATTCTGCCATACAACGGATTGTTGGTGGCCAGACAGGTAACTCTGAAACCAGTTGGTGACTGATTGAGAGAAGGGTAGGTTATTGAGGACAGAGATGAGTTGTTTGTGTGGACCATGTTGAATGCTTTAGAAAGGTCTAGGAAAGTAGCAGAGGAGAGATAGCCATTGTTTTTATGCTGCAGGATAGTGTTAGTAAACGAGAGTAAGGCAGTGGTGGTGCTATGGTTTGGTCGGAAACCATGTTGAGTATTGGAAAGGAGGTTGTTAATAAGGAGGTAGTCTGAGACCTTAGAGTGAATGCATCTCTCTAGTATGTTGGAGAGTGGAGAGAGAATAGCTATGGGGCGGTAATTGATTTGTTCTGTGGAGGGGCCGCCTTTGTGGAGGGCAATTATATGTGATACTTTCCATAGTGTGGAAACGTAACTTTCTGACAGAGATCAGTTAATCAAGATGGATACTGGGTAGGCTAGAGCATTAGCTGCGATTTGTAGGTATTTACTTGGGAGGTTGTCTGCTGCTAATTTGGTGGGCTTATTTAGTTAAGAGTTTTTTTATGTTGGAGGTAGGAACAGGTGAAAAAGAGAAGACAGTGGGGAGATTACTAGTTGAAGGTGTGGGTTGGAGGGGAGGAGGGTTGTGCTGTCTAGCTAGTGATAGTATGGTTTGTGTGAAGTGTGTGTTGAATGAGGTAGCAATATTTTCGGAGGAGTGAGGGATATTAGGAGGAGGGGTACTGACTTTACCTAGGTGGAGGATGGAGTTTATGGAGGACCAGAATTGTTTGGGGTTGTGTTGGCAGGAGTCTAGGGCAGACTGGTAGTATTAGAATTTGTCCTGTTTTATTAGCTTTTTGACTCTATTGCATAGTTCTAGGAATTTTTGTCTAGTTGAGGGTTTTTGGATTTGTGCCAGTGCTCCCAGGCTTTATCCCTGTTTTCAATTTCTGACTTAGTGGTTTTCTGTACCATCTGAATTCATTTGAATTGGGTTAGGGAGGATCTCTGCTTCATATGGCTGAGGAGCTGCTTCCAGAGATGGGGTAATCTCTGGGATACATGTCTGTCTCTCCAGCAGGTCCTATTTATATCACAGGCAAGGTTTAAGACTTAAGAATGGGTAATTCCGGTGCTGTTTGTTTTATGGATATGCAGGAGATCCATCAGAGTGGGGTCTGATGATGCCTGTATGCTAGGCATAGATATCCCGTCAAAAGCTTGTAGGAGACAGAATACAAGGATAGGGCCTTGAGGCTGTCATTTTACTTATGCCCTGTATTCTTTTAATGAGGAACCTCTGTGGACATTCCAATTGTTGGATATGCCTGGTTAGATACATACCAAAGAGGGCATTGTACTCAATGATATGTCTGATGAATGCCAAATACAGTAGAACAGTGACTTCCTTGCACTTAGATGCCATACCTTTGTTTATAAGCTGCCCACTGTAGAATTATTTCCTCACTACTGTAGACGTGTGATGGTCAAAGGCTAGATTACAGACTTTGTGTGTCCTTAAGTCCTTGACTACTGGATCAATTCTAAGGGGTGTGTTGTCAATATGATAATTACTTGGGGTGAATGACTTCCCAAAGGATACTATTATACATTTCTTGGCATTTAATTTTAGTCCATGGCTCTGACACCAGTTGTTTGTCTGTGTCAGCCCTTCCTGGAGAACATTTGTGTCAGTGTGGGATTCAATAACAGCTCCTAATTTGCAGTCATCTGCAAATTGAGTCAGCCAGAGACCATTGACATTGGTCTTGACTTCAGAGAAGCAAATGCCAAAAAGGAGCAGTCCAAGGACCAATCCCTGAGGGACTTCACTTGTGACTGGCCTTGTTGTAGAGGTGGACTCCCCAAATCTAACTTCCTGGGTCCTGTTTGTGAGCGAGTTGGCTATCCAACGGGTGACATATGGGTTTGTACCTAACCTCTTGAGCTTGTCAACAATGCCCGAGTAGGGTATTGTGTCAAATGCCTGGGCCAGGTCAAGGTAGGAAGTGTGAACCATTTTGCCCTCATCCACTGCTTTGGTTGCCTTCTCAAAGAAGCCCACCAGCTTGAGTAGGCATGACCTGCCCTTGACGAACCCAAACTGGGTTGGTTCCAGTGTCTGGAGATTAACTGTATCACTACTGATCATTTCAATGATAATTATTTCCATGGCTTTACATATAAGACTAGTGAGACTTATGGGTCTATAGTTTCCAGGGTCTGTAGATGGCCCACCTTTGTGCAGAGGGATGAGTGCTGCTGTTCTCCATTCATGATGCACCAAACCTGTTTGCAGACTACATTTAAATAACAATTCCAGAGTACCTAATAGGCCACATTTCATGTTATTTAGAAGGCATCCAGGAATACTGTCTGGAGCCATTGATGCAGTATTCTTGGCCTTAATCTTCAGCCTAGAAGCCCCTCAAGGCTATCCAGCACAATCCATAATCCATATATATCCGGCATAATCCAGCACAAGGCAAACTAGGCAGCTGCTTATGACCTGATGCTGGTGGAGGGAGGGGTCCTGGTCTAGCTTAAGAAAAAACAGCTAAAAAAACTCCCAACCCTGACTACCTGCTCCAGCATCATTCATCCCAGAAACAGACACGTGAGGGAGGGATTTCTTCTGTACCTTATTTGTTTCAATCTGCAGTGAGAGGGAGATAATCTGCTTTCAGTTTGCATGTCTGAGCATCAGTCAGCCCAGAGGCAGAAGTCTGTGGGAGGGATCTCCTGCTCTGCACTGGAAGTGTGTTTTCAGAATGTACTCTGCATTTTCCGGGGGGGAGGGATTTCCCTGATCTGTGCATGAAATTTGTAGTTGCATACTCTGCACAGCAGATTGGGAGACTGAGACTGGATTGTAGTTTTGAAGACCTTCCAGTTGTGGGACATTTGTCTTCATATCGGATGAGATTTGTAGCTGATTGGGGTGGGAGATTGAAATTGTTTGTGTGTGTGTGTGTGTGTGTGTGTGTGTGTGTGTGTGTGTGTGTGTGTGTGTGTGTGTGTGTGTGTGTGTCTGTGTGTTTGTGTACATAGGATTATATGGATTATAGTCCTTCCAAGGATGATTACATGTTATGTAGGACATTCTACCAGTATGGATTACAGCCCTTCAAGGATGATTATGCTATCTCCAGGAAGGATTCTGCTTCCGATCCGACCATAAGCTTATCACCCTTGATATCCACATCCCACCCCCACCCCCATTAAGGAAACCACAGTAAAAAATTTCTCCAAAGCCAACTTCATGCTTCTTAAGACAGAAGTGGTAAACTTCATGACACCCATGCAGATGGACAATACAGTTACAACTACTGAATCCTACACAAATGCACTCTATAAGCACTTACACAAGTGCATGGATCGTGCTATCTCAAACAGAACCAAGACGCTATCCTCCAAAAAAAGGAAGCCAATCTGGTCGTCCCCTGCCATAAACAAACTGTACAACAGAAGGAAGAAACTGTTGCAAAAGAGAGTAAAATCCCATGAGTGGAGGAGCTCCCTGGTCAGCCTCAGTAAGAAGCTGAGATCCCTTATAAGATCCTCCAAAGCTAGCTACGAAAACAATATCACCACTAAATCCAAGGACAACCACAAAGCATTCTATAGCTATGTCAAGAATCTAGATGGCAACACCCAGATCTGCTCTGAGGTACAGCACAAAGGCACGAAAATTACAGAACCAACTGATATTGCCAACATCCTGGCAGATAGGTTCAGTGCTAACTTTACCCCCCTCTCACCCCCTAAAAGGCCCATATCTATACAGGAAGAATTCAGAGTCCCTGTAATCACAACTACGCAGGTAAAGGCTGCACACTCTAAAGCCAAAAACACAGCATCCATGGGACCAGACAACATCTCAGGCTGCGTTTTACATGAACTTCAGAACAAACTGTCTCCCCACTTAAGCACCATGTTCAATAATAGCCTCACATCAGGCTTTGTGCCCACTGAATGGTGCACAGCGACAGTTATCCCAGTCCACAAAGGAGGAGCCACCACTGATCCCAGGAACTATCGACCTATTAGCCTGACGAGCCTGGTCTGCAAGGCTATGGAACGTATCATCATGGAACTCATAAACAAAGACATTGGTAACCTCCAAACTCTGGATTCCACCCAGTTTGGGTTTGTGAAAGGCAGATCATGCCTCCTGAACCTGATCGACTTCTTTGAGACAGTCGCCAAAGCTGTGGATGAGGGTAAGGTGGTTCACACAGCCTATCTTGACCTCGACATGGCTTTTGACACCATCCCTCATTCTGGAATTACAGCTAAACTCACTAAACTAGGTATAAATCCCTATGTCACAAGATGGGTTGCCAAATGGCTCACTGACAGAACCCACACTGTAAAAGTTGCAGACTCCAAATCTGACCTCAAAGCAGTGACAAGTGGAGTACCACAGGGTTCCGTCCTGGGACCTCTCCTGTTTGGTATCTACTTCTCTGAAGTACAGGCTAATACAGAAGGCCTCTGGCTAACAAAGTTCGCAGATGACTGCAAACTATGAGCCATAGTCAAGTCCCAAAAAGATGTGGACATCCTACAGAAGGGCCTCACTGAGACAGATGCCTGGTGTCAGAGCCATGGCCTCAAGCTCAATGCCAAAAAGTGCAGTGTCATCCCCTTTGGTAAAAACTCTGTAGCCATGAACTACCACATAGGCAGCAATCTACTTAACACTGAATGCGTGATAAGAGACCTTGGGACCCAGGTGGACAGTAGTCTCTCCTTTGATAGTCACATCGCCACAGTAGTCAGGAAGTCCTTCTACGTGGCACACCTCATCATAAAAGGGTTCTCATCCAGGAAAAAAGAGGTCATTGTTCCCCTCTACTCGTCACTCATTAGACCCATTATAGAGTACAACGCCCCTTTTGGAATGTACCTCACAAGACATCTGCAGGAGCTGGAAAGCCCACAGAAGTACCTCACAAAGAGGATTACTGGCCTCAAGCAAATGCACTACAGTGACTGCCTCAAATAACTCCAGCTTTACTCTGTAGCATATCGCCTACTCCGAGGTGATCTCTGCCTAACATATAAAGTTATGTCAAACCCAGAGCTGTTGGACATGCTACACCTAAAGAAATCCCAATCCCTCCAAGCTACATGCTCTAGGGACCTAAACCTTGTCACCACAATAAACAGGACATGCTGGAGGGATAGATTCCTGTCCCAGGGACTTCCTATACTTTGGAACAAGCTACCCATCTATGTCAAGCAAAGTTCTTCATTAGCACTCTTCAATAAAAATCTTGATGAGTGGATGGGAAATAGGAAATACACCCCGGGGATCACCTCTGTGTCTCTGCTGGTCAGTGGCACAGGAAAATAACTTTGTTGGGTGGCGTAAGCTATGGATCCTTGCTGGCTAAGCTTACATAGGCCCTTGGGCTGATAGCCTAGTACCTACCTATGAACCTATGGACCTATAAGGATGGTTGCACATTCTTCATCCTGGATTATTGCATGAATTACAGAAAATACATTTTCAGGTAAGAGTCTGGGGATTACAGTCAGTCAGTAATACCAGTCATTAGACCTTCATAGTTTTTCTTGCTAAGAAAATACATATGCTGTATCTTTTTTTTTTATTTATTCACCAACTCCCAACTTTTTGTTAGCCAAGTCCCATGGGCACTGTCTGGTTAATTAATTTGTTCATAGTCAAACAGCAGGAAAATGGAGCTAGAAAAAGATAAACCACTTTAACTTCATTAAGAGTGCAGAGCCTTAATCCACTGCACTAACTGCCAGACTTCCTAACTTATTCATTTTCTGATAAATCACTGAGGATAACAGTCAGTCAGTAATGCTAGTCATTAGAGTTTTATAGTTGTTGCTCAGAAAATGCATTTCAGGTTAATTAAAGTGGTCTGGCACTTAAGCCTGAGCTATTAACAAACTGCTTCTTGCAGTCAAAAGTATAGGGTTTGAATCCTTTCACCTCCACTTACCTACTGTGTGCCTTTGAGCAAGTCACTATTCCTGGGTCATTCCGGAAAAGGAACACTTTGTACAGTGAATTTACCTGGCTAGCAAACAGATAAAAGCAAATAATATTTGAAACTTGGGCCAGAATTTGTAAGCAAAAATATTGAGGTTAAGAGGGATTTTTGCCCATTCCTTGTAAAATGTGTGGCTTTCTGGCAAGCTGTTGTGGATTACAGTCATTAAATAATAACAAGAGTTTCAGACATTGTAGCCTTCAGAAAATATTTGCTAATACAAAGGTTTTTTTATTCTAGCTACTTTTAAACTATTTAAGTAAACCAACTAAAATTTGTTCCTGAGTTTTGGGTCTTTGTCCCTTATCTGAGGTAAGAAGTTACCAAGGAGGTTGCAGTGGGTTCACTGCATAGTTTTGACAACAGTGAGCTGAGATGTGTTTTTGGCCCAGTATTTATGAATGCATTCATTCGTTTGGTCTCAAGCAGATATCTGAGGTGTACAGTCATGCAGGTAGCTGTAATTGATGGTTGTGAGAGTGTATAAATACTTGGTTCCTGCAACCTACAATGGTTATGTTGTAAAGGAAGGAATCAGTTGTAGTAAACAGGAACATCGTCATCATATGAGCCATGTTCTTTGGGTACAATCCTTGGTTTCCTTGTTTTGTTGACTGCTGACAGTATGTTTATTTGGCTGTGAATAAACTGGATAGCATAAAGTCTATGAGTTTAATGTTAATATTTTAACTGTGAATACATTTTAATTACACTTACTTGTTTGCAGGCACATAGTATGAAATGCACTGTGCTGAGCTACAAAAGACTGTCTGGTATCAGTGCAAATGATTAAGGCTAGGAGCTGCTTCTGTAGTGCAGAGTTTGATTCCTTCAGCTTTCTGTCATCTACTGTGTGAGTGACCAGTGACCACACAAGTTGCTTTATGCTGGATTGTGCTCTAGAGGGGCTTCTGTGTCGGCGATTAGAATGTGTAAACAGAAGGGACAGAGGAAGAAGATAATGTACCCAGTTATTCTCTGTATCTATGATAAAGGAGCCAACAGATCCTCTGTGGACCCAAAGGAGGTGCTGGCAATGATTCAAACTGGTCAATCATAGATCGGTTCAGGAGGAGGAGTATGGAATGTACTGTCACCAGACAGTGCTCCTAGGCTGCCCCTAAAAAGGGACACTTGCATCCAGGGGGTGTCCCAAGCTGTTAGAAAATGCATTGCACATTTGTCTTTTGAATTCATATAGATGCCAGTTACTGCATCACTGTTTTTTGACTTTGAGTCTTAACAAGTCTTGTAGTTTAAAGGGTTTCTAGATGCATTTTCAATAAATAAGAGCTTCAAGGGAAGAGATTTTTACCATTGCTCATGCAAGTCTGTTTTCAGTTTGATAATTTTGGGTTTTTACAGCAAATGGCTGTCAGTGTTTTTACTGTAAAATTTGAAATAATTTTAAATGAAATCCAAAGCTCTGTGATTATTGCAAAAGTAAAAAAGAAATAGTATGCACACTGACAGATTTGAAACAGTGTTTTATGAAAATTGAGGTGAGACAGTCAAGTAATAGGATACTGGTATGTCTTCATTGGGGGGGGGGGGGGGCAGTCCATTACTCTGACCAGGGCCCCATTTTGTCATGATCCAGCTCTGTGCCCCTCTTCTTCTGTGTCTTTCAAAGCAGAAGTCCTACTAAACAAATACTCACTGATACCCAGCAATAAAAAAAATCTGGTTTGCCAAACCTGTTACAGGATCCTTTCCTTTATCTCAGATGCCTGGAGACATACTACAAATGATCTGGGCTTATCACTGTTCTTCCTTCCTGCCTGACATGTTGTTCGATGGGTTCTCTCAGTTCTGATCTATTCTTTCATGATGGCCTTCCAGCTACTCAGAAGTTTTAGTTTCTCTTTATAATTCTGCCCCTTATACTTCTCTGCCAGCCTACTTACTTTTATATTCATCCACCTGGATCTGTTCTCAAGGTCCATAATCCTTTCCTTAAGGCAGTCAAGACATGTTTTGGTGGCTTCTGCCCTTGCTTTAAATTATGCATTATCTTCAAGTAATGTTTGAAATGCATCAAAATGATCATTTAAATATGATCATCTTTCAAATCTCTTTCCTTGCCTCTGCAAGTTTTTCTACAGAGCTATTTTAATTTCTTCAGCACCATCCATATGGCATTTAATGAGAGCGCTTGCTCTTCCTTTGACTTTGTTCTTGCCATCTCATTTTTTCTCGTTTCTCCAGTAGTCCTCCCCAAAATCTCTCTTTTTTTTTTTTTTTTATTTCTTTCTTTTCAAAATGAAGACTAATGGCCCATAGTCTGCACTTCATAAGTCAAACAGTGAATTCTATCTCAGGAACTGATTTTAAAAATCTTGACATCAGGGGAAGCTCATCAGAAACATATCTGTTAAAGAGCCGCCCTACTGGAAGTCCCATCAACCTTTGTTTTGTTTTTCAAATGCACTGAAAATCAAAGGAAACACTGTGGGCACTAGTTATAAAAAAACAAATCACACGCACACAAGTTTATTCTGTAATTGCTCAAGGAAAACCAACATAACAGATGTCATGGCTTTAATTCAGAATAAACATTTAAGTACCTTAGGATTCTATCTGCTGTACACACACACACACACACACACACACACACACACACACACACACACACACACATACACACACACACAGTCATGTCCAGCCCTTTCAGCAAATAAGCTGTCTTTAGAAAAGTCCTTGGCTGTTGGCTTTACTCAGGCCCAGATTCCTGCTCTGCACTCTCTGTACATTACATAAAAGGCCCTGATTGTGCTATCAAACTTCACACTTCCACAGTCTTCAGGTAAGCCCCTGTTTACCCCTTTCTGAATCTGCAAATGAGGAATTTACTTTGTGGTGTCCTCTTTGCAAGGAGACTTTTATACACAAACAGTGCAGATTTTATTTGCTAGCCAAGCCATGTATGATGTAGAGTTGCTTCATCAGACCACATCATTACAACTGATGCTTGGTGAAATACTAAGACAATTAGTATGACATCACAATTTAAAGAAATATTTCCCCACAGACATAGAAACATATACCAATATCTACAAGACAAATTACATAAAAGATATAGAAAAAGTATATATATATATATATATATATATATATATATATATATATATATATACACAATAAAAGGGATATTTTAAATATTTAAAAAAGGGAAATGCCATCCCTGATGGTTATTGGTAATAATCATTAAAAAAAAAAAACAATATATATATATATATATATATATATATATATATATATACATATACACACACATTTCGTGCACATATAACCATAATAATACAATAAAAAACTCATACTTAGTGTTTAAGGCGCCTTGCCTTAAGGTAAGGAACTAATGAGGTACAACCATCCAAACCAGGATATCTATCTGCCTGTAACTTGATGATCCATTGTTGCTCTAATTCTTCAGTGTGGTTTTCTATATCACCACCTCTATTTGTCCTTACTATCTGTTATAAGATTAAAAATTTAAAACAATGACTACTGTCCGTATTCAGGACATGATTAGCTAGAGCATTTGATTGCTTCTGGTTCCGTATGTCCCTTATATGTTCCAACATTCTTTCTTTAAAGCTCCTATTTGTTTTGCCTACATAATAGGCATGGCATACTTGGCAAAAACAAAAATAAACAACATCGGCACTTTTACAATCATAATAATTTTTCGTATAAAGTTTAAAACATTTCACAGGATGAATGTACTAATTTTTAGTGTAGACATGCTGACAAGCAGCACAATTCCTGCACGGAAAAGTGCCCTGTCTGTTTGAGAAATTCTTTCTAAACGACTGATGTTCTTTATTACAGAGCTGCTGCTTTAAACACACATTATTTCTAAAACTGAAGTTTGGGGTGTCACCAACTGTGGAAACCAGACCTGGTATTTCATGTAGTAAGTGCCAATTATTTTTAATAATTTCCGTATACTTATTGATGTCACTTGCAAATCTAAAAACTATTCTAAACTTATTTCTATCAATACTTGTATCATAAGATATACTTGTATCAGCACCATAAGAGCTCATGTATGGTTTACATCTTGTAGATCTCAATTTCCATGCATCTGCTATCACTGTGGTAATTTCTGAGCTAGAATAGCCTCTTGTTTGAAATTCGTCTTGCAATTTAATTAAAGCAACTACTGCCTCTTCATCATTATTATGTAGGCGTAGAGTTCTATAGACTTGTCCTTTAAGGACATTTCTAGGTATGTGTCTCGGGTGCATGCTTGACCTGTGAAGACAGGCATTGGTTCTTGTGGGTTTGTGATAAATACTAGTTCTTATCTGCTTTAAGTCAGTATGGGTGACACTCACATCCAAAAAGTCAACACATGTATCAGAAAAAGTAAAGGTAAACTTCAAAAAGTCTGTAGTACTAAGCAAGTAATCAATGAAATTACTGATATTTTCACCATGCCCTTTCCACAAGACAAAAACATCATCCATGAAATGTACGTACCAGAGAATATAGCCAAAAAATGGATTAACATCTGACAAAACATATTGTTTTTCCCATCGTACTAATGACTGATTGGCGTAGCTGTTAGCACACGAAGTGCCCATAGCTACGCCAATCTTCTGTAGAAAAAAATTGATCCTGAAAGGTTACAATGTTATTTTCAAGTATAATCTCCAATAGTGCACAGACTAGCATAATCTTATTAGTAGTCAGCCTCTTATTCATATCGAGGAATTCTCTTATTTTTTCAATTCCCCAAACATTTGGAATACTAGTAAAAAGAGATTCAATGTCCATGGTAAGGAATACAAATTCTTCATCATTATCAATGGTTTCCATTCTATTTTGCAACCACTGCAAAAACATTTTTGTATCTCTAAGAACTGTATAACAGCTATCCAAGAACTCATGTAAAATACCTTCTACATAAATAGATAGGGGCTCAGTGCACCATCCTGCTCCTGATACGATGGGGCGTAAAGGAGGAACCGTGGGATGTTTATGGATTTTAGGGAGTCCATAAATCCTAGGAACTAGAGGTTTTTGTACTGAAAAATAATTGAATAAGGATTCATCAATTAGTCCTGTAATCAATAAATTAAACACTAAAAAGGACACTTTATCAATGATAGCAATTACAGCTGTTTTTGTCAGCATTTGATAGGTACAAGTATCTAATAGCAAAACCTTCATCTGGTTAACATATAAATCTTTGTCCATTAATACAATTTTACCACCTTTATCTGCTTGTTTAATAATAAGGGAATGTAAATCCTGTAATTCAAGTAGAGCCCTATATTCTTCTGCATTTAAATTATGAAAGGTGCAGCCTTGCATACCAGGAGTATAAGCTTCATTAAAAGCATTTTCACAGATATCTAAAAATCTTTGTATGCCTGGAGGGGTAGGAGGTACAAAAGTGCTAGGTTTCTTGTATATATTTACATTGACATTTTCATTATTACGAAACATGCAATTTAATGATAAATTCCTACCAAGCAATTTCAAGTCTGTTAGCATTTCAGTTAAATCTGCCTTCTTGGCAGGTATAAAAGACAAACCCTTATTAAGCAAACTGTTTTGTTCATTAGTTAGAGTAAAGGAAGAAATGTTAACAATAAGATCAGTTCTTACATCCTCCTTTTCTTTGAAAAGTGTGCAGTTCTGTCCATTTGATGTTCCCTTGCTGTCTTTCCCATATTGAGATTGCTTTTGGCTCGAGTTCTGAATGGGAGAGCTGCTTTCAAAGTGAATTCTCCCACTTTCAAATTCTCTAAAAAAACGCTAGTATCTGTGACATTTGCTTGTAAAGTGTCTATTGGAGTCTTACCTATAGTGTTTGCATTCCTTCGTTCTTCTGACCTCGAATTTTTGTCCATATTCGAAGTAGATGTATTCCCATTCACTATAGAAGCAAAGGATGCAACTTGGAGAGTATGAACACTAGATTGTACCTCATTAGTTCCTTACCTTAAGGCAAGGTGCCTTAAACACTAAGTATGAGTTTTTTATTGTATTATTATGGTTATATGTGCACGAAATGTGTGTGTATATGTATATATATATATATATATATATATATATATATATATATATATATATATTTTAATGATTATTACCAATAACCATCAGGGATGACATCTCCCTTTTTTAAATATTTAAAATATCCCTTTTATATTTAAAATATCCCTTTTATTGTGTGTATATATATATATATATATATATATATATATATATATATATATATACTTTTTCTATATCTTTTATGTAATTTTTCTTATAGATATTGGTATATGTTTTTATGTCTGTGAGGAAATATTTCTTTAAATTGTGATGTCATACTAATTGTCTTAGTATTTAACCAAGCATCAGTTGTAGTGATGTGGTCTGATGAAGCAACATCAAGTTGTGAAAGCGTTTACCGTTTGTTTTTCTGCAATAAAGTACTGTGACTGATTTCCAGTGTGTAACTTTGGTGCCTTAATTTACTTTTGCTGTTGTGTGTTTTTGGGCACCTCAGTGTACCTGAAGCCGTTTGAGTTTGTATCTTCATGATGTAGAGTTGCTTGAGTCTGTGAATATGTTTTATAGTGACTGCTACTTAAAGACTACTGCATAGTATAGGTGTTTTAAGAATGAATGTATACTGTAATACATTGAGTCTAGTGCCTGTGACAAGTGTATTTGTGGAGTAATTCTTTTTTTTTGTGAAGCAATGCAATAGCGTGATAATACTACTGAAACTCCACAGCTGTGGTGCTCCGCTGATAACTGGCTTTACTTTATGGTGTAAGCATGCTAGTCTCAGTGCCTGTTGTGATTTTGTATATGATTTGCAAGAGACTCCCTCATGTTTTAGACATTCTGTGTTCCTAATGTTATATTCTTACTGTGCAATGCAATTTTGAATTATATTTCTCTTTTCCCTATACTCTGCCCTGCTAGTAGCCAGGCCTCCCTGTGTAAGTTACAGAGGTGTGCAGCAGCTGTGATACATGACATTTATCTAGTTGTTAACCATTTAAGTATTACACATTGCAATCTAACTACTCTGTACCTGTAATGGACTGTTAATGTTGCCATTCTGTCGATTTTTTTTTTCTGAAAGCTAATTCAGAATACAGTCTGCATTTTCTGACTGCTGTGACTGTCTCTATACAAATAATATCACAAAGGCATTAGCACAGTTTCTGTTCTACAGTTACCTAACCAGTTTTTCTGCACAACTGAGTATTTTCTTAGGACATCATGTACTGCCAGATATTTGCTTAGACCATTATGTAAACTGCATTACCAATATCTTTTATTTGCCTGCTGTTTTTTCTGTCACCATACAGCTATTCTATATATTTACTCACAGCTGATATTTAACTAGATATTATTTTATCTGCCTATACTGAATGTACTTTTTGCTCCTGCTTCACTGTATTTTCCTGCAATGGTTTCCAATCCTACCTCCTAATCCCCTCACTTTATTCTCCTTTTCTACCCACTATTCTATATAACCATAAGCTCTCCAAACCTTCTAGCACTAAAGACTCCCTCAAGAATAGTAGGTTTTAAATCTCCTTCACACATTCAGGCACTTAACCCCATCTCCTCTACACTCAAGCACTCACTCAACTGCATCTCTCATCCTGTTCCTCTCAAACTTTCTATTGAGCGTACATTACTGGTAATCTCCCTTATTCTAACATCTTTTCTCTATCCCTTTTTTTCTTTCCTAGGATACTTGACCTAGCCAACCCAGCCTACAGAACACAACCTGTACCATAGCACAGCTGGGGCTCCAATTTTTCCAACTATACTGTCTGTGGCTTTTGGTCAAAACTTTGCAGTTTAAAGTACACAAAACCCATTATTATATTCCTGCTTTACAGCTGCTTGTGAGAGGCTGCCTGCACATCACTATGCCAATCTCCTACTCTACTTTGCCTTCCTACTCTGCTATCCCCACTTAGCTGCTCCTCTACACCTTTTCTTGCACATTGCCATTCTCTCAATTGATTGCTGTTTTGTCCTTGTTCCTAAATGTAGCGAGTCCCACTTTCCACTACATCCTATTTCTTCCCAGCAACAGAGATTTTTCTGACACCTCTTCCCTTATAAACTTACTGCAACACACTACCTCCTTTTATTTGCGTTCTTTGACTCCTTGTTCTTCATACCCAGTACTTGCAGGCTTTTAGATTATTTCTCTTGCCAATTCTCAGTTTCAGGTGTAGCCCCTCTACACTTGGGCTCACTACTCTCCCCTACACTACCCCCATTCTCACACACCCTCTCTTCAATTACATTTATTCTATCCCAGGCTCCACCCCAACCTCTTGTCAACCAATTCCAGACTATCTTCTAATTAATTACCTTATTTCAAGCATATTTACTTCTCTCTCTCTCTTTAACATTAATCTATATCACTAGAACACCCCTTACCCTATTTACACTCAAATTTATCTTTATCCACACACACAATTTCATTCTTGTATCTTAACATGTCATTAGCACATAATACAAGATGTCAGAACTTAAGTACGCTACCCTTCTCAACCTGCACATAATTGTTGCTCTTATACTATTAACACATACAGCTTCCCTCAATTAGTCACAAAAAGATGTAGCTTCACAATTACGCACCTTATCAGGCCACAATGACAAACAACCAAATAGCTTTTCTAACATATCACCAAGCCTAACCAACCTGAATATACTATACTTTTCAAAGCGAAAAATCCTACACTTCACTTTAAAACCCACTCCACAGCTACACCTTACCTCATTTCTGTACAAAACACTAATTGAGTATAACAAATAATTCTCTCTCCTAAATAACTTAGGACAATGTGGAGATATCCACCCCAATCCTGGACCCACTCAAAATCACCCCCCCAACTCCATCCACAAAGAATATGATGCTTGTCACCCTAAATATTCACAGCATCTGTAACAAAATAACCAAATTTCACTCCTGGCTATCACAATACACCCCATACATCAAAGCTATGGCTGGAACTTGGCTAAAACTGCACATCAAAGACAAAGAAATCATCACACCTGGCTATAGCATTCTGAGGCATGATAGAATCAACAAAAAAGCAGGAGGTGTTGAACTAATTTATCCCAACACCTACACAATCCTACCTCTCATGAAATCTAATCCCATCTTTGCCAATGCTGAAATTCTAATTGCATCATTGAAAATAAACAATGTTAAACAACTCTGTATTGCAGTAGTGCATATACCCCCAGGACACAGCATCCCTGTACTAGAAGACATTCTTTTTTGGATATCCAAAAGTATCTCTAAATAAACAGTAATCATGGGAGATGTCAATAGCACTTGTCAAAATCTTTCTTATGATTCACTAACAGAAGGCATTAGTCTCTACGGCTTCTCACAACTCATCATCTCTCCTACTAGAATACATAACAACAGTAATTTAAGTTCCACCCTGGACTGAATTCTTGTCTCTGACCCCCTAAAATACTCAAATCAATGCTCTTCTCAATACATTAAGTGACCACCTACATGCATATACTTATAGAAGCACCCCCCAAAATTCCAAAACGCATATCTACAAAATATCCAGAAACCTTATAAACGTCAGCCAAAACCTGTTTAATAACATTCTAAAATCATTCAACTGGTCTATATTAAAACATCTACTACTGGATGACTTTGTCATCTATTTCAATAAACTATTCTTAGACACCCTTGATAACTTAGCCCCCCTTAGAACAAAAGGAACAAAGGCTAATCATGCACCTTGGCTAACCAAATCCATCAAACGAATGTTACAAACCAGAGTTAGAGCATGGAAACAATGGCTAAAACATAGGGTTGAGTCTAATCTCCAAAACTACAGGCATCTACGTAATAAAGCAAAACAATTAATGAATACAGATAAAAAGAACTATATTTCAGAGCAATTAACTAACCATAAAAACAACACAAACATTTTCTGGAAAACCATGACATCTCTTCTTACCTCGGGAATCATACCAAACCTCTATCCTTACACTGACAAGACACCAACTGAACTGGCTAATATGTTTAATACCCACTTCATTGACAGCATAGCTACATTATTCGCCAGCTGAAATGCTAGTAAAATTTCTAACTTTGATAATAATCTCCTCCCCCTCAAAATACCAATCAGGACATCGATAACTCTTCTACCTCCTGCTAATATCTGTCAGCACTTAATATAACAAAACCTCCATTCTCTCTGCCACCAGTATCTACAACTTTAATTCGTAAACTTCTTCTCAAACTAAAACCTTGTTCCCCTTCTTTAACAATCTTCCACCAGAATACTTAAAACTTGCTGCAGACTCAATTGCTTACCCAATTAATATTCTTATCAACTGATCCATTAAGAAATCGCATGTGCCCACCCTCTGGAAGAAGTCAATCATAACCCCTTCGCACAAAGGAGGTAAATCTAATGAGCTAACAAACTATAAACCTATCTCTATATTTTTCCTCTATCCAAACTGCTTGAGAAGTGTATACATATACAGCTGCTAAACCACCTTACCCATAATAATCTCCTTACACCCAATCAACATGGCTTTAGGCCAGGACACAGTACAGCAACTGCTCTAATCTCTTTTACTCAAACAGTAAACAAAGCTAGGGACTCCAGCCTACACTCCTCTGTATTGATATTAGATGTATCAAAGGCCTTTGACACAGTCTCACAAAACATACTTCACCTCAAATCATTAGGCTTTACAACACCCTTCAAGCTATGATTTAACAGTTACCTACCCAACAGGCAACAATGTATAAAGTAGTAAGGTTGCCTACCTCAATACCAGACTAACAGAACTGGAGTCCCACAGGGATCCATTCTCAGATCCCTCCTTTTCAATATATTCATTAATAACCTACACACCACCTGCCATAACAGCATACTAATCCAAAATGCCAACGATTCCACTATTATCTCCTCCTCTGACAATATACCTGACCTACTCCAAAAAACACAGACCGCATTTACCTCAATAGAATCATGGCTAAACAGTACACAATTACTATTTAATCCTAACAAAATTAAACTTTTAAAGTTCCCACCTAAAACTTGCACATCTGAATTCAAAATCTATTCCCATAACAAAACTAAGACTGAAATCGTAACAAGTGCTAAACTTCTAGGCAGTACCTTAGACAACAAACTTAACATTTTGATTAACACATACAAAACACTATTAAAAAAATGCAAACTAGGGACACTTTATAGACACAAATTCTTTTTGGAATCAAATACCAAAAAGACTCTTACAAATACCTGATTCCCTCTCTACTCTACGCTGCTTCCATTCTTACTAATCTACACAACATACTCATAACCAAGTTCCAGTCCTGTTTTTACAAAATTAGTACATTTGCTACATGCTCATCTTACTGTATCCATCACTGCAATGCTCTCAAAGAGCCAGACTGACTAGAATGCCTCCCACTATCTTGACTACCTTCAACTTTCTGTTGCACAAAAAATAATATACAAACCTGATAGATGTCCTGCATTAAAATCTATTCTGCATACCCACATTCCCACCAGAAACCTTTGTTCTGCCGACAGACTATGTTAGTATCAATCTACTATTGTATCTTATGCATCTATTCAATTTCTTTAAATGTTATTCATATTAAATGTACTGTTTTATTATTGTCAATTTTAAATCATTGTGGTGCTTTTCTCCCTGGGCCTCTGCTGAAAATGGGTCTTTGACCCAGTCAGACTTTCTTGGTTACCAAATGTAAATAATACTGAGCTGCTATTTTGTAAAGAATAAAAAGTACAATTTTTATTAAAATGCTGGTGTATCCTGACTTAATGACAGTACTTTTCAACATTACTGGGTAACCAGAGGAGTGCTTCATGACATGATGTCAGAAATGGGATCTTCTTCATGAAACAGAACCAAAAATGCCATTTCAGTCAGCAAACCAAGCCAGTGAGTTGAGTAGTGTCCGCCAAGCTTGAAGTAAGCCATTTTACTTCCAAAAGTGGAACTTGTACAGATTTTAAGCCATTCAACCTTAGACAACTGCATTTTTTGTCAAACATGACAGAGTTTAACCCACTTAAGCGTTTTTACTTCTCAAAATCATTTGATTGGAATGCTTGTAGGCAGAGGTTTGCATGCTTTAGAGAGCAAACAAGTTGGATAAAGAAACAGTGGAAATCCAGGTAAATACTTTATTATATTTAATAGACAGATAAGTAGAGGCAATACAGAGTTCTTTTTCATTCTCAAGGGGATAGAATGTTATATACAAGTCAGTAATTAGTAAGCTCAATGAGGATTTTGTGCCAAAAATAAATATTACACATGAAAGAGCCTGTTTCCACAGATGTATACGTATAAGGCAAAGGTAAATAGTGAAGCTTTTAAAAGGCATTTCTATGAACTGACTGAAAATTGTGGGTTTAATGCAATGAAAGATGAACAAATAAGAGTCAAAATTGATACTGGAGTGGGTGATAATAAAGTATCTCAAAAGTTCCAACTTTAATTGACGCTAACTTTAGAAAAGGTCAGACAAACTGCTAGACAGGCAGAATTTGTAAAGAAGCAAATGCTAATTTAAATACTGCAAATCATGTATTTGAAGTAAAACATATGGAGAAAATGGCAAGTTTAAAAAGAGATATAATACTGGTCAAAACAAAAGTGTGCGTGAGACACAGAAGGAATGTGAGCCCAGCAAATGCATAAGGTGTAATTGTCGTCATGTTGAGCTACAGTAACTTGCAGCACAAGGGAAAAATTATGAGAAAACAACTAGTCATGGCAGGTGTGTTATGCAGAAATCCTCTATATGACAATCTCTTGTCAGGTACCAAAGAGGATGCAGCTACTTACTTATCAGAGAAGAATGCTGACTACACATCTGACTACCAAGAGACTAGAAATGTTAAAAACAAGCTACCAGACATGACCATGAGTTACAAACTGTTATCCAATATGTTTAAGCTGCGTGATCTAATTCCTGGACACAAACAAAACATCTCAAGTATAAGCACCACACAGTCAGATGCAACTATCAAAACAGAATAACAGTACCCTAATCACAATTTGCTGAAATGCTATGCTCATCAAGATCTCAAGAAATATTTTGTAAACACCTTTATTAAATTATCACTTAAGAGACAGGCAAACATACATTAACTGAGAAGAAAACAAACAATTTTAGCATTTTTCCGTTTAAATACAATAAACATCACATATATTTTCTTTGCTATCATTAGTCCAACATTACAAAAAAATTGCTGAATTCCTGCCTTCCCTTACACCTCACTCCTCCTGAACATCATTATGCACGTATTGTTCCCACAGTTTCCATTTACTTCTATGCAATTTGCTCCTTCTATTTCTAAAGATCCCTCTTCCAGTTATTTTTCTCTTTTATAATATTCAATACCTCAAGTACAGTTGGTGTAGACTTTGATTTCCATCTTCTAGCAATTGCTTTTTTTGGCAGCCAGCAGAATTAAACTTAATGAGGCCTTACTATGTCTAGGCAATTCAGATCCTGTATCCCAGCTTAAATTAATTATTTCCTTACTTACAACTGTATGTTTGCCCAATATTTTTGATAGAGTACTATGCAGGGAATTTTTAAAATCTGCCAACTCATTACACTCCCAAGACACATGCTCCCAGTTATCTCTTTCTTCTTCATCACACCTCCAACATTTGCTATCTACCTGAGGAAAAAAACATTCTTTGAAGTCTGCTTGGGCTGTAAAAATAACTATGCAAACACTTCTAACCAAAGATCTTAAACCTTCTGGACTTGGCCACATACTTGGGAGCCATACATATGTATTTCCATTGTTTTCTTGTAAACATCTTTTCCATTTTCTCTTCCCAAGCTTTTCTAACCTTCTCAAAGTCTCAAGAAATATCAAGAAAGAGTCAACATGTCAGTGTGGACGCCAAACATCAAACCAGACACTGCAAAGCTTGTGTCAAAGTGTCAACCCAGTATTGTCCATAAACATTAAAGAGAATATAGATATTGATACCAAACATCCTTACCACAAGGACCTTGACAAAAAAATAACTGCTGACTTCTGTAAGACTGAATGTGAACGTTACCTCATAGTAGACTACTACTCTCATGACACAGAAGTAGTACGTAGATTGGGGATTGGCATAATATTAAGGACTTTACCTCACAGCCACAAGGTGGTTTTCTGATTAGACTTGGCATGTGTTTACAAGAGCTCAGTGTTTGACTTTTTGCTGGAGTTTTAAAATCAGAAAAGCAGCCAAGAAAGTAATTTTAATTTTAAACAATTCTAAACAAAGTAATTGTATTTATTTATTTTTACTCTGCACTTAAGTTGATTAGAGATGCTTTCTGCGTTGCCTGCTCTG